>NW_027475176.1:300000-456226 GCF_051020985.1 Nomia melanderi | reverse complement strand
TTTTATATAGGTTTATATGGTTTTGTTAGTTTTATATCGTTTTATATAGTTTTATATTGTTTTATATAGTTTTATATAGTTTTATATAGTTTTATATAGTTTTATATAGTTTTATATAGTTTTATATAGTTTTATATAGTTTTATACAGTTTTATATAATTTTATATAGTTTTATTAGTTTTATATAGTTTTATATTGTTTTATATAGTTTTATATTGTTTTTTATAGTTTTACATAGTTTTATATAGTTTTATTAGTTTTATATGGTTTTATTAGTTCTATATAGTTTTATATAGTTTTATATAGGTTTATATATTTTTATATAGTTTTATATAGTTTTATATAGTTTTATATAGTTTTATACAGTTTTATATTGTTTTATATAGTTTTGTTAGTCTTATATAGTTTTATATAGTTTTATATAGTTTTATATGGTTTTGTTGGTTTTGTATAGTTTTATATAGTTTTACATAGTTTTATAGGGTTTTATATAGTTTTGTTAGTTTTATACAGTTTTATATAGGTTTATATAGCTTTATATAGTTTTGTTAGTTTATGTAGTTTTATATAGTTTTATATAGTACTATATAGTTTTATATAACTTTAATCGTTTTATATAGTTTTATATAGTATTATATAGTTTTATATAGTTTTATATAGTTTTATTAGTTTTATTAGCTTTATATAGTATTATATAGTTTTATATAGTTTTCTTAGTTTTATATAGTTTTATATAGTTTTATATAGGTTTATATATTTTTATATAGTTTTATATAGTTTTATATAGTTTTATATAGTATTATATAGTTTTATAGAGTTTTATATAGTTTCATATAGTTTTGTTAGTTTTAAATAGTTTTATATAGTTTTATACAGTTTTATTAGTTTTATACAGTTTTATAGAGTTTTCTATGGTTTTATAGAGTTTTATATATTTTATATAGTTTTGTTACTTTTATATAGTTTCGTTAGTTTTATATAGTTTTATATAGTTTTGTTAGTTTTGTGTAGTTTTATATTTTTTTATATAGTTTTGTTAGTTTCATATAGTTTTATATAGTTTTATTAGTTCTATATTGTTTTATATAGTTTTATATAGTTTTGTTAGTTTCATATAGTTTTATATTCTGTTATATAGTTTTATATAGTTTTATTAGTTTTATATCGTCTTATATTCTTTTATATTATTTTATATAGTTTTGTTACTTTTAAATAGTTTTATATAGTTTTATATACTTTTATTAGTTTTACGTAGTTTTATAGAGTTTTATATGGTTTTATAGAGTTTTATATAGTTTTATATAGTTTTATATAGTTTTATATAGTTTTATACAGTTTTATTAGTTTTATTAGCTTTATATAGTTTTATATAGTTTTATATAGTTTTTATAGTTTTATATAGTTTTATATAGTTTTATATAGGTTTATATATTTTTATATAGTTTTATATAGTTTTATATTGTTTTATATCGTTTTATATCGTTTTATATAGTTTTATTTGTTTTCTTAGTTTTATATAGTTTTATATAGTTTTATAGAGTTTTTTATAGTTTTATATAGTTTTGTTAGTTTTATATAGTTTTATATAGTTTTATATAGTTTTATATAGTTTTATTAGTTTTATATAGTTTTATATAGTTTTATATAGTTTTATATAGTTTTATACAGTTTTATATAATTTTACCTAGTTTTATTAGTTTTATATAGGTTTATATAGTTTTATATAGTATTATATTGTTTTATATAGTTTTATATAGTTTTATATAGTTTTATATAGTTTTATATAGTTTTATATAGGTTTTATACAGTTTTATATAATTTTACCTAGTTTTATTAGTTTTATATAGGTTTATATAGTTTTATATAGTATTATATTGTTTTATATAGTTTTTTATAGTATTATATAGTTTTATAGAGTTTTATATAGTTTCATATAGTTTTGTTAGTTTTTATATAGTTTTATATTGTTTTGTTAGTTTTGTGTAGTTTTATATTTTTTTATATAGTTTTGTTAGTTTCATATAGTTTTATATAGTTTTATTAGTTCTATATTGTTTTATATAGTTTTATATAGTTTTGTTAGTTTCATATAGTTTTATATTCTGTTATATAGTTTTGTATAGTTTTATTAGTTTTATATCGTCTTACATACTTTTATATAATTTTATATAGTTTTGTTACTTTTAAATAGTTTTATATAGTTTTATATACTTTTATTAGTTTTACGTAGTTTTATAGAGTTTTATATGGTTTTATAGAGTTTTATATAGTTTTATATAGTTTTATATAGTTTTGTTACTTGTATATAGTTTTGTTAGTTTTATATAGTTTTTTATAGTTTTATATAGTTTTATATAGTTTTATATAATTTTATATAGTTTTATATAGGTATATATATTTTTATATAGTTTTATATAGTTTTATATAGTTTTATATAGTAATATATAGTTTCATGTAGTTTTATATAGTTTTATATTGTTTTATTAGTTTTATATTGTTTTAATACAGTTTTAAATAGTTTAATATAGTTCTATATAGTTCTATATAGTTCTATATAGTTCTATATAGTTTTATTAGTTTTATTTGTTTTATTAGTTTTATATAGTATTATATAGTTTCATTTAGTTTTATATAGTTTTATATTGTTTTATTAGTACTATATAGTTTCATATAGTTTTATATAGTTTTATATAGTTTTAAATAGTTTTATTAGTTTTATATAGTTTTATATAGTTTTATATAGTTTTATATAGTTTTTATATAGTCTTATATAGTTCTACCGAGTTTATATAGGTTAATATAGTTTTGTTAGTTTTATATAGTTTTATATAGTTTTATATAGTTTTATATAGTTTTATATAGTTTTTTAGAGTTTTATATAGTTTTATATAGTTTCGTTAGTTTTATATAGTTTTATATAGTTTTAAATAGTTTTATATTGCTCTATATAGTTTTACATAGGTTTATATAGTTTTGTTAGTTTTATATAGTTTTATATAGTTCTATATAGTTTTATATAGTTCTATAGAGTTTTGTATAGGTTTATATAGTTATGTTAGTTTTATATAGTTTTATATAGTTTTATATAGTTTTATATAGTTTTATATAGTATTGTCAGTTTTATATAGTTTTTTATAGTTTTATATAGTTTTATATAGTTTTGTTAGTTTTATATAGTTTTATATAGTTTTATATAGTTTTATATAGTTTTATATAGTCTTGTTAGTTTTATATGGTTTTATATAGTTTTATATAGTTTTACATAGTTTTATATAGTTTTATGTAGTTTTATATAGTTTTACATAGTTTTATATAGTTTTGTTGGTTTTATATAGTTTTATATAGTTTTACGTAGTACTATATAGTTTTATATCGTTTTATATAGTTTTATATAGTTTTATATAGTTTTATAGAGTTTTATATAGTTTTATATAGTTTTATATAGTTTTATATAGTTTTATATAGTTTTATATAGGTCTATAGAGTTTTACATAGGTTTATAAAGTTTTACATAGTTTTATATTGTTTTGAATAGTTTTATATAGTTTTACATAGTTTTATTAGTTTTAGATAGTTCTATATAGATATACACAGTTTTATACAGTTTTATATAGTTTTGTATAGTTTTATATAGTTTCATATAGTTTTATATAGTTTTATATAGTTTTATATAGTTTTATAGAGTTTTATATAGTTTTATATAGTTTCGTTAGTTTTATATAGTTTTATATAGTTTTATATAGTTTTATATAGTTCTATTGAGTTTTATATAGGTTTATACAGTTTTATATAGTTTTATATAGTTTTATATATTTTTATATAGTTTTAATAGGATTTTATAGTTTTACATAGTTTTATGTGGCCCTATGTGGTTAGACATAGTTTTATTAGTTTTATATAGTTTGACATAGTAATATATGGTTCTATATAGTTTTATATAGTTTTATATAGTTTTATATAGTTTTCTATAGTTTTATAGAGTTTTATATAGTTTTATATAGTTTTGTTAGTTATATATAGTTTTATATAGTTTTGTTAGTTTTATATAGTTTTATATAGTTTTATATAGTTTTATATAGTTTTATATAGTTCTATAGAATTTTATATAGGTTTATATAGTTTTATATAGTTTTGTTAGTTTTATACAGTTTTATATAGTTTTACGTAGTACTATATAGTTTTATATAGTTTTAATAGTTTTATATCATTCTATATAGTTTTATATAATTTTATATAGTTTTATATAGTTTTGTTAGTTTTATGTAGTTTTATATAGTTTTTTATATTTTATATAATTTTATATAGTTTCATAGTGTTTTATATAGTTTTATATAGTTTTATATGTTTTGTTAGTTTTTATATAGTTTTATATAGTTTTATATAGTTTTATATAGTTTTATATGGTTTTGGTAGTTTTATATAGCTTTATATAGTTTAACATAGTACTATATAGTTTTATATAGTTTTATTAGTTTTATATAGATCTATATAGTTTTGTTAGTTTTATATAGTTTTATATAGTTTTATATAGTTTTATATAGTTTTATATAGTTTTATATAGCTTTATATAGCTTTATATAGTTTTATTATCTTTATATAGTTTTATATAGTTTTATTATTTTTGTGTAGTTTTATATAGATTTTCGTAGTTTTATGTAGTTTTATATAGTTTTATATAGTTCTATAGAGTTTTATATAGGTTTATATAGTTTTGTTAGTTTTATACACTTTTATATCGTTTTATATAGTTTTATATAGTTTTATATAGTTTCATATAGTATAATATAGTTTTGTATAGTTTTATATAGTTTTGTACAGTTTTATATAGTTTTATAGAGTTTTATATAGTTTTATATAGTTTTATATAGTTTTATATAGTTTTATACAGTTTTATATAGTTTTGTTAGGTTTATATAGTTTTATATACTTTTATATAGTTTTATATAGTTTTATATAGTTCTATATAGTTTTATACAGGTTTATATAGTTTTGTTAATTTTATATAGTTTTATATAGTTTTATATTGTTTTATATAGTATTATATAGTTTTACATAGTTTTATTAGCTTTATATAGTTTTATATAGATTTATATAGTTTTATATAGTTTTGTATAGTTTTATATAATTTTATATAGTTTTACATAGTTTTATTAGCTTTATATAGTTTTATATAGGTTTATATAGTTTTATATAGTTTTATATAGTTTTATATAGTCATATAGAGTTTTATATAGGTTTACATAGTTTTGTTAGTTTTATATACTTTTATATCGTTTTAAATAGTTTTATATAGTTTTATATAGTTTAATATATTTTTATATTGTTTCATATAGTATTATATAGTTTTACATAGTTTTATTAGCTTTATATAGTTTTATAAAGTTTTATATAGTTTTAAACAGTTTTATATAGTTTTACATAGTTTTGTATAGTTTTATATAGTTTTATATAGTTTTATATAGTTTTGTATAGTTTTATATAGTTTTATATAGTTTGATATAGTTTTATATAGTTTCATATAGTTTTATATAGTTTTATATATTTTTATATAGTACTATATAGTTTTATATAACTTTATTAGTTTTTTATAGTTTTATATAGGACTATATAGTTTTATATAGTTTTGTTAGTTTTGTATAGTTTTATATAGTTTTATATAGTTTTGTTAGTTTGGTATAGATTTATTTAGTTTTATATAGTTTTATATAGTTTTGGTAAGTTTATATAGTTTTATATAGTTTAATATAGCTTTATATAGTTTATATAGTTTTATACAGTTTCGGACAGTTTTATATAGTTTTATATAGTTTTAATAGAATTTTATAGTTTTACATAGTTTTATTTAGCCCCATGTAGTTTGACATCGTTTTATCAGTTTTATATAGTTTGATATAGTTTTAAATGGATTTGATGGTTTTAAATAGTTTTATATAGTTTTATATAGTTTTGTTAGTTTTATATAGTTTTATATAGTTTTATATAGTTTTGTTAGTTTTGTTAGTTTTGTATAGTTTTATATAGTTTTATATAGTTTTATATAGTTTTGTTAGTTTTGTATAGTTTTATATAGTTTTATATAGTTTTATATAGTTTTATATAGTTCTATAGAGTTTGATATAGTTCTATTAGTTTTATATAGTTTTATATAGGTTTAATAGAATTTTATAGTTTTACATAGTTTTATTTAGCCCTATATAGTTTGACATAGTTTTATTAGTTTTATATAGTTTTATATAGTTTTATATAATTTTGATAGTTTTATATAGTTTTATATAGTTTTACATAGTTTTGTATAGCTTTATATAGATTTATAAAGTTCTATAGAGTTTTATATAGGTTTATATAGTTTTATATAGTTTTACATAGTTTTATATAGTTTTGTTAGTTTTATATAGTTTTATATAGTTTTATATAGTTTTATATTGTTTGGTTAGTTTTATATAGTTTTATATAGTTTGGTTAGTTTTATATAGTTTTATATACTTTTATATAGTTTTATATAGTGTTATATAGTTTTATATAGTTTTATATAGTTTTATATAGTTTGGTTAGTTTTATATAGTTTTATTAGTTTCATACAGTTTTATATAGTGTTATATAGTTTTATTGAGTTTTATATAGTTTTATATAGTTTTGTTAGTTTTACATAGTTTTATATAGTTTTATATAGTTTTATATAGTTTTATATAGTTCTATAGAGTTTTACATAGGTTTATAAAGTTTTACATAGTTTTATATTGTTTTGAATAGTTTTATATAGTTTTATGTAGTTTTATTAGTTTTAGATAGTTCTATATAGTTATACACAGTTTTATACAGTTTTATATAGTTTTGTATAGTTTTATATACTTTCATATAGTTTTATATAGTTTTATATAGTTTTATATAGTTTTATAGAGTTTTATATAGTTTTATATAGTTTCGTTAGTTTTATATAGTTTTATATAGTTTTATATAGTTTTATATAGTTCTATTGAGTTTTATATAGGTTTATACAGTTTTATATAGTTTTATATAGTTTTATATATTTTTATATAGTTTTAATAGGATTTTATAGTTTTACATAGTTTTATGTGGCCCTATGTGGTTAGACATAGTTTTATTAGTTTTATATAGTTTGACATAGTAATATATGGTTCTATATAGTTTTATATAGTTTTATATAGTTTTATATAGTTTTCTATAGTTTTATAGAGTTTTATATAGTTTTATATAGTTTTGTTAGTTATATATAGTTTTATATAGTTTTGTTAGTTTTATATAGTTTTATATAGTTTTATATAGTTTTATATAGTTTTATATAGTTCTATAGAATTTTATATAGGTTTATATAGTTTTATATAGTTTTGTTAGTTTTATACAGTTTTATATAGTTTTACGTAGTACTATATAGTTTTATATAGTTTTAATAGTTTTATATCATTCTATATAGTTTTATATAATTTTATATAGTTTTATATAGTTTTGTTAGTTTTATGTAGTTTTATATAGTTTTATATAGTTTTATATAATTTTATATAGTTTCATAGTGTTTTATATAGTTTTATATAGTTTTATATAGTTTTGTTAGTTTTATATAGTTTTATATAGTTTTATATAGTTTTATATAGTTTTATATGGTTTTGGTAGTTTTATATAGCTTTATATAGTTTTACATAGTACTATATAGTTTTATATAGTTTTATTAGTTTTATATAGATCTATATAGTTTTGTTAGTTTTATATAGTTTTATATAGTTTTATATAGTTTTATATAGTTTTATATAGTTTTATATAGCTTTATATAGCTTTATATAGTTTTATTATCTTTATATAGTTTTATATAGTTTTATTATTTTTATGTAGTTTTATATAGATTTTCGTAGTTTTATGTAGTTTTATATAGTTTTATATAGTTCTATAGAGTTTTATATAGGTTTATATAGTTTTGTTAGTTTTATACACTTTTATATCGTTTTATATAGTTTTATATAGTTTTATATAGTTTCATATAGTATAATATAGTTTTGTATAGTTTTATATAGTTTTGTACAGTTTTATATAGTTTTATAGAGTTTTATATAGTTTTATATAGTTTTATATAGTTTTATATAGTTTTATACAGTTTTATATAGTTTTGTTAGGTTTATATAGTTTTATATACTTTTATATAGTTTTATATAGTTTTATATAGTTCTATATAGTTTTATACAGGTTTATATAGTTTTGTTAATTTTATATAGTTTTATATAGTTTTATATTGTTTTATATAGTATTATATAGTTTTACATAGTTTTATTAGCTTTATATAGTTTTATATAGATTTATATAGTTTTATATAGTTTTGTATAGTTTTATATAATTTTATATAGTTTTACATAGTTTTATTAGCTTTATATAGTTTTATATAGGTTTATATAGTTTTATATAGTTTTATATAGTTTTATATAGTCATATAGAGTTTTATATAGGTTTACATAGTTTTGTTAGTTTTATATACTTTTATATCGTTTTATATAGGTTTACATAGTTTTGTTAGTTTTATATACTTTTATATCGTTTTATATAGTTTTATATAGTTTTATATAGTTTAATATATTTTTATATTGTTTCATATAGTATTATATAGTTTTACATAGTTTTATTAGCTTTATATAGTTTTATAAAGTTTTATATAGTTTTAAACAGTTTTATATAGTTTTACATAGTTTTGTATAGTTTTATATAGTTTTATATAGTTTTATATAGTTTTGTATAGTTTTATATAGTTTTATATAGTTTGATATAGTTTTATATAGTTTCATATAGTTTTATATAGTTTTATATATTTTTATATAGTACTATATAGTTTTATATAACTTTATTAGTTTTTTATAGTTTTATATAGGACTATATAGTTTTATATAGTTTTGTTAGTTTTGTATAGTTTTATATAGTTTTATATAGTTTTGTTAGTTTGGTATAGATTTATTTAGTTTTATATAGTTTTATATAGTTTTGGTAAGTTTATATAGTGTTATATAGTTTTATATAGTTTTATATAGTGTTATATAGTTTTATTGAGTTTTATATAGTTTTATATAGTTTTGTTAGTTTTACATAGTTTTATATCGTTTTATATAGTTTTGTAAGTTTTGTATAGATGTATATAGTTTTATATAGTTTTATATAGTTTTGGTAGTTTTGTATAGTTTCATATAGTTTTATATAGTTTTATATAGTTTTATACAGTTTTACATAGTTTTATATAGTTTTGTTAGTTTTATATAGTTTTACATAGTTTCATATAGTTTTATATGGTTTTGTATAGTTCTATAGAGTTTTATATAGGTTTATATAGTTTTGTTGGTTTTATATAGTTTTATATAGTGTTATATAGTTTTATATAGTTTTATATAGTTTTATATAGTTTTATATAGTTTTATATAGCTTTATATAGTTTTACATAGTTTTATTATCTTTATATAGTTTTATATAGTTTTATTATTTTTATGTAGTTTTCTATAGATTTTCGTAGTTTTATGTAGTTTTATATAGTTTTGTATAGTTTTACATAGTTTTGTATAGTTTTATATAGTTTTATATAGTTTTGAATAGTTTTATATAGTTTTATATAGTTTTATATAGTTTCCTATAGTTTTATATAGTTTTATATAGTTTTATATAGTTTTATATAGTTTTATATAGTTTTATATAGTACTATATAATTTTATATAGTTTTATTAGTTTTATATAGTTTTATATAGTTTTATATAGTTTTATATAGGACTATATAGTTTTATATAGTTTTGTTAGGTTTGTATAGTTTTATATATTTTTATATAGTTTTAATAGAATTTTATAGTTTTACATAGTTTTATTTGGCCCTATATAGTTTGACATAGTTTTATTAGTTTTATATAGTTTGACATAGTTTTATATGGTTCTATATAGTTTTATATAGTTTTATATAGTTTTATATAGTTTTATAGAGTTTTATATAGTTTTATATAGTTCTGTTAGTTTTATATTGTTTTATATAGTTTTATATAGTTTTATATAGTTTTATATAGTTTTATATGGTTTTGTTAGTTTTATATAGTTTTATATAGTTTTATATAGTTTTACATAGTTTTATATAGTTCTATAGAGTTTTATATAGGTTTATATAGTTTTATATAGTTTTATATAGTTTTATATAGTTTTATATAGTTCTATAGAGTTTTATATAGGTTTATATAGTTTTGTTAGTTTTATATCGGTTTATACAGTTTTATATAGTTTTATATAGTTTTATATGGATTTGTTAGTTTTATATAGTTTTATATAGTTCTATATAGTTTTATATATTTTTATTAGTTTTATATAGTTCTATAAAGTTTTATACAGTTTTATATAGTTTTGTTAGTTTTATATAGTTTTATATAGTTTTATATAGTTTTATATAGTTTTATATAGTTTTATATAGCTTTATATAGTTTTACATAGTTTTATTATCTTTATATAGTTTTATATAGTTTTATTATTTTTATGTAGTTTTATAGTGTTTTATATAGGTTTATATAGTTTTATATAGTTTTATATAGTTTTATATAGTTTTATATAGTTTTATATAATTTTATATAGATTTATATATTTTTATATAGTTTTTTATAGTTTTATATAGTTGTAATAGAATTTTATAGTTTCACATAATTTTATTTTCCCATATGTAGCTTGACATAGTTTTATTAGTTTTATATAGTTTGACATAGTTTTATATGGGTCTATATAGTTTTATATAGTTTTATATAGTTTTATATAGTTTTATATAGTTTTATATAGTTTTATAGAGTTTTATATAGTTTTATATAATTTTATGTAGTTTTATATTGTTCTATAGGGTTATATATAGTTTTATATATTTTCATATAGTTTTATATAGTTTTATATAGTTTTGTTAGTATTATATAGTTTTATATAGTTTTAGATAGTTTTATATAGTTTTATATAGTTTTACATAGTTTTGTACAGTTTTATGTAGTTTTATATAGTTTTATATAGCTCTATAGAGTTTTATATAGGTTTATATAGTTTTATATAGTTTTAAATAGTTTTATATAATTCTATAGAGTTTTATATAGGTTTATATAGTTTTATATAGTTTTATATAGTTTTATATAGTTTTATATGGATTTGTTAGTTTTATATAGTTTTATATAGTTTTATATAGTTTTACATAGTTTTGTTAGTTTTGTGTAGTTTTATATAGTTTTATAGAGTTTTACATACTTTTGTTAGTTTTGTATAGTTTTATATAGTTTTACATAGTTTTATATAGTTCTATAGAGTTTTATATAGGTTTATATAGTTTTATATAGTTTTATATAGTTTTATATAGTTTTATATAGTTCTATAGAGTTTTATATAGGTTTATATAGTTTTGTTAGTTTTATATCGGTTTATATAGTTTTATATAGTTTTATATAGTTTTATATGGATTTGTTAGTTTTATATAGTTTTATATAGTTCTATATAGTTTTATATATTTTTATTAGTTTTATATAGTTCTATAAAGTTTTATACAGTTTTATATAGTTTTGTTAGTTTTATGTAGTTTTATATAGTTTTATATAGTTTTATATAGTTTTATATAGTTTTATATAGCTTTATATAGTTTTACATAGTTTTATTATCTTTATATAGTTTTATATAGTTTTATTATTTTTATGTAGTTTTATATAGATTTTCGTAGTTTTATGTAGTTTTATATAGTTTTGTATAGTTTTACATAGTTTTGTATAGTTTTATATAGTTTTATATAGTTTTGAATAGTTTTATATAGTTTTATATAGTTTTATATAGTTTCCTATAGTTTTATATAGTTTTATATAGTTTTATATAGTTTTATATAGTTTTATATAGTACTATATAATTTTATATAGTTTTATTAGTTTTATATAGTTTTATATAGTTTTACATAGTTTTATATAGTTCTATAGAGTTTTATATAGGTTTATATAGTTTTATATAGTTTTATATAGTTTTATATAGTTTTATATAGTTCTATAGAGTTTTATATAGGTTTATATAGTTTTGTTAGTTTTATATCGGTTTATACAGTTTTATATAGTTTTATATAGTTTTATATGGATTTGTTAGTTTTATATAGTTTTATATAGTTCTATATAGTTTTATATATTTTTATTAGTTTTATATAGTTCTATAAAGTTTTATACAGTTTTATATAGTTTTGTTAGTTTTATATAGTTTTATATAGTTTTATATAGTTTTATATAGTTTTATATAGTTTTATATAGCTTTATATAGTTTTACATAGTTTTATTATCTTTATATAGTTTTATATAGTTTTATTATTTTTATGTAGTTTTATAGTGTTTTATATAGGTTTATATAGTTTTATATAGTTTTATATAGTTTTATATAGTTTTATATAGTTTTATATAATTTTATATAGATTTATATATTTTTATATAGTTTTTTATAGTTTTATATAGTTGTAATAGAATTTTATAGTTTCACATAATTTTATTTTCCCATATGTAGCTTGACATAGTTTTATTAGTTTTATATAGTTTGACATAGTTTTATATGGGTCTATATAGTTTTATATAGTTTTATATAGTTTTATATAGTTTTATATAGTTTTATATAGTTTTATAGAGTTTTATATAGTTTTATATAATTTTATGTAGTTTTATATTGTTCTATAGGGTTATATATAGTTTTATATATTTTCATATAGTTTTATATAGTTTTATATAGTTTTGTTAGTATTATATAGTTTTATATAGTTTTAGATAGTTTTATATAGTTTTATATAGTTTTACATAGTTTTGTACAGTTTTATGTAGTTTTATATAGTTTTATATAGCTCTATAGAGTTTTATATAGGTTTATATAGTTTTATATAGTTTTAAATAGTTTTATATAATTCTATAGAGTTTTATATAGGTTTATATAGTTTTATATAGTTTTATATAGTTTTATATAGTTTTATATGGATTTGTTAGTTTTATATAGTTTTATATAGTTTTATATAGTTTTACATAGTTTTGTTAGTTTTGTGTAGTTTTATATAGTTTTATAGAGTTTTACATACTTTTGTTAGTTTTGTATAGTTTTATATAGTTTTACATAGTTTTATATAGTTCTATAGAGTTTTATATAGGTTTATATAGTTTTATATAGTTTTATATAGTTTTATATAGTTTTATATAGTTCTATAGAGTTTTATATAGGTTTATATAGTTTTGTTAGTTTTATATCGGTTTATATAGTTTTATATAGTTTTATATAGTTTTATATGGATTTGTTAGTTTTATATAGTTTTATATAGTTCTATATAGTTTTATATATTTTTATTAGTTTTATATAGTTCTATAAAGTTTTATACAGTTTTATATAGTTTTGTTAGTTTTATGTAGTTTTATATAGTTTTTATATAGTTTTATATAGTTTTATATAGTTTTATATAGCTTTATATAGTTTTACATAGTTTTATTATCTTTATATAGTTTTATATAGTTTTATTATTTTTATGTAGTTTTATATAGATTTTCGTAGTTTTATGTAGTTTTATATAGTTTTGTATAGTTTTACATAGTTTTGTATAGTTTTATATAGTTTTATATAGTTTTGAATAGTTTTATATAGTTTTATATAGTTTTATATAGTTTCCTATAGTTTTATATAGTTTTATATAGTTTTATATAGTTTTATATAGTTTTATATAGTACTATATAATTTTATATAGTTTTATTAGTTTTATATAGTTTTATATAGTTTTATATAGTTTTATATAGGACTATATAGTTTTATATAGTTTTGTTAGGTTTGTATAGTTTTATATATTTTTATATAGTTTTAATAGAATTTTATAGTTTTACATAGTTTTATTTGGCCCTATGTAGTTTGACATAGTTTTATTAGTTTTATATAGTTTGACATAGGTTTCTATGATTCTATATAGTTTTATATAGTTTTATATAGGTTTATATAGTTTTATATAGTTTTAAATAGTTTTATATAATTCTATAGAGTTTTATATAGGTTTATATAGTTTTATATAGTTTTATATAGTTTTATATGGATTTGTTAGTTTTATATAGTTTTATATAGTTTTATATAGTTTTACATAGTTTTGTTAGTTTTGTGTAGTTTTATATAGTTTTATAGAGTTTTACATACTTTTGTTAGTTTTGTATAGTTTTATATAGTTCTATAGAGTTTTATATAGGTTTACATAGTTCTATATAGTTTTATATAGTTCTATAGAGTTTGATATAGGTTTATATAGTTTTATATAGTTTTATATAGTTTTATATAGTTTTATATAGGTTTACATAGTTTTGTTAGTTTTGTATAGTTTTATATTGTTTTATATAGTTTTATATAGTTCTACATAGTTTTGTTAGTTTTGTATAGTTTTATATAGTTTTATATAGTTGTATATAGTTTAATATAGTTTTACATAGGTTTATATAGTTTTGTTAGTTTTATATAGTTTTATATAGTTTTATATAGTTCTATAGAGTTTTATATAGGTTTATACTGTTTTATACAGTTTAAAATAGTTTTATATACTTCTATATAGGTTCGTATAGTTTCATTGGTTTTATATAGTTTTATATAGTATTATATAGTTTTATATAGTTTTATTAGGTTTATATAGTTTTATATAGTTTTATATAGTTTTATATAGTTTTATATAGTTTTATATAGTTTTATATAGTTTTATTAGCTTTATATTGTATTATACAGTTTTATATAGTTTTATATAGATGCATATAGTTTGACATAGTTTTATTTGTTTTATATAGTTTTATATAGTTTTATAGAGTATTGTATAGTTTTATACAGTTTTATTAGTTTTATTTGTTTTATATAGTTTTATATAGTTTTCTAGAGTATTATATAGTTTTATACAGTTTTATTAGTATTATTTGCTTCATATAGTTTTATATAGTATAATATAGTATTATATAGGTTTATACAGTTTTATTACTTTTATTTGTTTTATATAGTTTTATAGAGTATTATATGGTTTTATACAGTTTTATTAGTTTTATTAGTTTTATTTGTTTTATATAGTTTTATATAGTTTTCTAGAGTATTATATAGTTTTATACAGTTTTATTAGTATTATTTGCTTTATATAGTTTTTATACAGTATTATATAGTACTATATAGGTTTATACAGTTTTATTACTTTTATTTGTTTTATATAGTTTTATAGAGTATTAAATAGTTTTATACTGTTTTATTAGTTTTATTAGTTTTATATAGATTTATATAGTTTTATATAGTATTATATAGTTTTGTATAGTTTTATATAGTTTTATATAGTTTTATATAGTTTTATATAGTTTTATATAGTTTTACATAGTTTTATATTGTTTTGAATAGTTTTATATAGTTTTATATAGTTTTATTAGTCTTAGATAGTTCTATATAGTTATACACAGTTTTATACAGTTTTATATAGTTTTGTATAGTTTTATATAGTTTCATATAGTTTCATATAGTTTTATATAGTTTTATATAGTTTTATATAGTTTTATATAGTTTAATTAGTTTTATTAGTTACATATAGTTTTACATAGTTTTATATAGTTTTATACAGTTTTACATCGTTTTATACAGATTGATATAGTGCTATATAGTTTTATATACGTTTATATAGTTTTATATAATTTTATATAGTTTTATTTTGTTTTATATAGTTTTATATAGTTTTACATAGTTTTATACAGATTTATATAGTTTTATATACGTTTATATAGTTTTTTATAGTTTTATGTAGTTTTATATAGTTTTATATAGCTTTATGTAGTTTCATATACTTTTACATAGTTTTATATAGTTTTATATAGTTTTATTAGTTTTACATAGTTTTATATAGCTTTATGTAGTTTCATATACTTTTACATAGTTTTATATAGTTTTATATAGCTTTATATAGTTTTACATAGTTTTATTATCTTTATATAGTTTTATATAGTTTTATTATTTTTATGTAGTTTTATATAGATTTTCGTAGTTTTATGTAGTTTTATATAGTTTTGTATAGTTTTACATAGTTTTGTATAGTTTTATATAGTTTTATATAGTTTTGAATAGTTTTATATAGTTTTATATAGTTTTATATAGTTTCCTATAGTTTTATATAGTTTTATATAGTTTTATATAGTTTTATATAGTTTTATATAGTTCTACATAGTTTTGTTAGTTTTGTATAGTTTTATATAGTTTTATATAGTTGTATATAGTTTAATATAGTTTTACATAGGTTTATATAGTTTTGTTAGTTTTATATAGTTTTATATAGTTTTATATAGTTCTATAGAGTTTTATATAGGTTTATACAGTTTTATACAGTTTAAAATAGTTTTATATACTTCTATATAGGTTCGTATAGTTTCATTGGTTTTATATAGTTTTATATAGTATTATATAGTTTTATATAGTTTTATTAGGTTTATATAGTTTTATATAGTTTTATATAGTTTTATATAGTTTTATATAGTTTTATATAGTTTTATATAGTTTTATATAGTTTTATTAGCTTTATATTGTATTATACAGTTTTATATAGTTTTATATAGATGCATATAGTTTGACATAGTTTTATTTGTTTTATATAGTTTTATATAGTTTTATAGAGTGTTGTATAGTTTTATACAGTTTTATTAGTTTTATTTGTTTTATATAGTTTTATATAGTTTTCTAGAGTATTATATAGTTTTATACAGTTTTATTAGTATTATTTGCTTTATATAGTTTTATATAGTATAATATAGTATTATATAGGTTTATACAGTTTTATTACTTTTATTTGTTTTATATAGTTTTATAGAGTATTATATAGTTTTATACAGTTTTATTAGTTTTATTAGTTTTATTTGTTTTATATAGTTTTATATAGTTTTCTAGAGTATTATATAGTTTTATACAGTTTTATTAGTATTATTTGCTTTATATAGTTTTATACAGTATTATATAGTATTATATAGGTTTATACAGTTTTATTACTTTTATTTGTTTTATATAGTTTTATAGAGTATTAAATAGTTTTATACTGTTTTATTAGTTTTATTAGTTTTATATAGATTTATATAGTTTTATATAGTATTATATAGTTTTGTATAGTTTTATATAGTTTTATATAGTTTTATATAGTTTTATATAGTTTTACATAGTTTTATATTGTTTTGAATAGTTTTATATAGTTTTATATAGTTTTATTAGTCTTAGATAGTTCTATATAGTTATACACAGTTTTATACAGTTTTATATAGTTTTTGTATAGTTTTATATAGTTTCATATAGTTTCATATAGTTTTATATAGTTTTATATAGTTTTATATAGTTTTATATAGTTTAATTAGTTTTATTAGTTACATATAGTTTTACATAGTTTTATATAGTTTTATACAGTTTTACATCGTTTTATACAGATTGATATAGTGCTATATAGTTTTATATACGTTTATATAGTTTTATATAATTTTATATAGTTTTATTTTGTTTTATATAGTTTTATATAGTTTTACATAGTTTTATACAGATTTATATAGTTTTATATACGTTTATATAGTTTTTTATAGTTTTATGTAGTTTTATATAGTTTTATATACTTTTATATAGTTTTATATAGTGTTATATAGTTTTATATAGTTTTATATAGTTTTATATAGTTTTGTTAGTTTTATATAGTTTTATATGGTTTAATATCGTTTTATATAGTTTTTTATAGTTTTACATAGTTTTATATAGTTTTATATAGTTTTTTATAGTTTTATTAATTTTACATTGGTTTATATAGTTTTATATCGTTTTATAGAGTTTCATATAGTTTTATATAGTTTTCCTTAGTTTTATGTAGATTTACATAGTTTTATATAGTTTCATATACTTTTACTAGTTTTATACAGCTTTATATATTTTTATGTATTTTTATATAGTTTTGTTAGTTTTATATAGTTTTACATAGTTTTATATAGTTTTATATAGTTTTATATAGTTTTATATAGTTTTATATTGTTTTATATAGTTTTACATAGCTTTATATAGATTTATATAGTTTTATATAGTTTTGTATAGTTTTATATAGTTTCATATACTTTTACATAGTTTTATATAGTTTTGCATAGTTTTAAATAGATTTATATAGTTTTATATAGTTTTGTATAGTTTTCTATAGTTTTATTAGTTTTATACAGTTTTACATAGTTTTATATAGTTTTATATAGTTTTATATAGTTTTCCTTAGTTTTATGTAGATTTACATAGTTTTATATAGTTTTCCTTAGTTTTGTGTAGATTTACATAGTTTTATATAGTTTCATATACTTTTACTAGTTTTATATAGCTTTATATATTTTTATGTATTTTTATATAGTTTTATTACTTTTATATAGTTTTACATATTTTTTTATAGTTTTATTAGTTTTACATAGTTTTATATAGCTTTACATAATTTTATATAGTTTTATATGGTTTAATATAGTTTTATATAGTTTAATTAGTTTTATTAGTTTTATTTAGTTTTATATAGTTTTATATAGTTTTATATAGTTTTACATAGTTTTATACAGATTTATATAGTTTTATGTAGTTTTATATACGTTTATATAGTTTTATATAGTTTTATGTAGTTTTATATAGTTTTATATAGTTTTATATAGCTTTATATAGTTTAATATAGTTTTAGTAGTTTTATATAGTTTTGTATAGTTTCATATAATTTTACTAGTTTTATATAGTTTTATATAGTTCTATATAGTTTTATATAGTTTTATATAGTTCTATATAGTTTTACATAGCTTTATGTAGTTTTATATGGTTTAATATAGTTTTGTATAGTTTAATTAGTTTTATTAGTTTTATATTGTTTTATATAGTTTTGTATAACTTTATATAGTTTTATATGGTTTTAAATATTTTTATGTATTTTTATATAGTTTTATTAGTTTTATATAGTTTTACATAGTTTTATATAGTTTTATATACTTTTATTAGTTTTACATAGTTTCATATAGTTTTATATAGTTTTACATAGCTAGATATGGTTTTATATAGTTTTATATAGTTTAATTAGTTTTATTAGTTTTATATAGTTTTATATTTTTTTATATATTTTTATATAGTTTTATATATTTTTATGTATTTTTATATAGTTTAATTAGTTTTATATAGTTTTACATACTTTTATATAGTTTTATATAGTTTTGTATAGTCACATAAAGTTTTATTAGTTTACATAGTTTTATATAGTTTTTTACAGTTTTATATAGTTTTATATAGTTTTATATAGTTTTAGATAGCTTTATATAGTTTTATATAGTTTTATATAGTTTTATATAGTTTTACATAGTTTTATACAGATTTATATAGTTTTATATACTTTTATATACGTTTATATAGTTTTATTAGTTTTATATAGTTTTATATAGTTTTGTATAGCTTTATATAGTTTTATATGGTTTTAAATATTTTTATGTATTTTTATATAGTTTTGTCAGTTTTATATAGTTTTACATAGTTTTATATAGTTTTATATAGTTTTACATAGTTTTATACAGATTTATATAGTTTTTATACGCGTTTATATAGTTTTATATAGTTTTTTATAGTTTTATTAGTTTTACATAGTTTTATATAGCTTTACATAGTTTTATATAGTTTTATATAGTTTAATTAGTTTTATTAGTTTTATTAGTTTTATATAGTTTTATATGATTTTGTATAGCTTTATATAGTTTTATATGGTTTTAAATATTTTTATGTATTTTTATATAGTTTTGTTAGTTTTATATAGTTTTACATAGTTTTATATAGTTTTATATAGTTTTACATAGTTTTATACAGATTTATATAGTTTTATACGCGTTTATATAGTTTTATATAGTTTTTTATAGTTTTATTAGTTTTACATAGTTTTATATAGCTTTACATAGTTTTATATAGTTTTATATAGTTTAATTAGTTTTATTAGTTTTATTAGTTTTATATAGTTTTATATGATTTTGTATAGCTTTATATAGTTTTATATGGTTTTAAATATTTTTATGTATTTTTATATAGTTTTATTAGTTTTATACAGTTTTACATAGTTTTATATAGTTCTATATAGTTTTATATAGTTTTATATAGTTTCATATAGCTTTATGTAGTTTCATATACTTTTACATAATTTTATATATTTTTATATAGTTTTATTACTTTTACATAGTTTTATGTAGTTTTATATAGTTTTACATAGCTAGATATGGTTTTATATTGTTTATATAGCTTAATTAGTTTTATTAGTTTTATTAGTTTTATTAGTTTTATATAGTTTTACAGAGTTTTATATAGTTTTATATGGTTTAATATAGTTTTATATAGTTTAATTAGTTTTATTAGTTTTATATAGTTTTATATAGTTTTGTATAGTTTTACATAGTTTTATATGGTTTTATACAGATTGATATAGTTTTATATAGTTTTATGTAGTTTAATATAGTTTTTTATAGTTTTATATAGTTTTATATAGTTTTATATAGCGTAATATAGTTTTATAGAGTTTTATTAGTTTTACATTGTTTTATATAGTTTTATATCGTATTATAGAGTTTTATATAGTTTTATATAGTTTTCCTTAGTTTTATGTAAATGTACATAGTTTTATATAGTTTCATATAGTTTTATAAAGTTTTATATAATTTTATATAGAGTGATATTGTATTATGTAGTTTTATATAGTTTTATAAGGACTGATATTGTTTTATGTAGTTTTATATAGTTTGATATGTATTGATGTTTTTTTATGTAGTTCTGTATCGTTTTATTAGTTTTACATAGTTTTATATAGTTTTATATAGTTTTATATAGTTTTGTATAGTCACATATAGTTTTATTAGTTTACATAGTTTTATATAGTTTTTTATAGTTTTATATAGTTTTATATAGATTGATATTATCTTATGAAGTTTTAATAGATTTATATAATTTTATTTACTTTTTGTAGTTTTACATAGCTTTATATAGTTTTAAGTAGTTTTATATAGTTTTATATAGTTTTATACTGACTTGTGTTGTTTTTCGCAGTTTCATATAGTTTTACTAGGTGTATATAGTTTTATATTGTTTTATATAGTTTTATGTAGTTATAAATAATACTGTATAGATATATATAGATTGATATTGTTTTATGCAGTTTTATATAGTTTACATAGTTTGAATAGATTATATAGTTTTATAGTTTTGTAGAGTCTCATATAGTTTTATATAGTTTTACATAGTTTTACATAGTTTTAGATAATTTTTACATAGTTTTAGATAATTTTTACATAGTTTTATATAGATTTATATAGTTTTATATAGTTTTATATATTTTTATACAGTTTTATATAGTTTTATATAGTCTTGTATGATTTTATATAGTTTTATATAGTTTTATCAGTTTTATATAATTTTACATAATTTTATATAGTTTTATATAGTTTTAAATAGTTTTATAAAGATTTATATAGTTTCATATAGTTTTATATAGTTTTATATAGTTTTATATAGTTTTATATAGTTTTACATAGTTTTATATTGTTTTATATAGTTTTATATAGTTTTATATAGTTTTATGTAGTTTTATATAGTATTATTAGTTTTTTATGGTTTTACATAGTTTTATATAGTTTATATAGTTTTATATAGTTTTATTATTTTTATGTAAATGTACATAGTTTTATATAGTTTCATATAGTTTTATAAAGTTTTATATAATTTTATATAGAGTGATATTGTTTTATGTAGTTTTATATAGTTTTATAAGGACTGATATTGTTTTATGTAGTTTTATATAGTTTGATATGTATTGATGTTGTTTTATGTAGTTCTGTGTCGTTTTATTAGTTTAACATAGTTTTATATAGTTCTATATAGTTTTACTAAGTTTTACATAGTTTTGTATAGTTTTCCTTAGTTTTATTTAAATTTATATAGTTTTATTAGTTTTACTAGTTTTATATAGTCCTACATAATTTTATATAGATTTATATAGTTTTTATATAGTTATATGTAGTTTTATACAGATTTAGTAGTTTTATATAGTTTTACATACTTTTACATAGTTTTATTTAGTTTTATAAAAATTTTTATATATATATATATTTATATATAGGTTTATATAGTTTTATGTAGTTTTATATGGTTTTGTTTCTTTCATGTAGTTTTACATAGTTTTATATAGTTTTACATAGTTTTATATAGATTTATATAGATTTATATAGTTTTATAAGGTTTTCCATAATTTTATATAGTTTTACATAGTTTTATTTAGTTTTATATAGTTTTATATAGTTTTATATAGTTTTATATAGTTTTATAAGTTTTTATACAGTTTTATATAGATTGATATTGTCTTGTGTAGTGTTATATAGTTTTATATAGTTTTATATAGTTTTATATAGTTTTATATAGTTTTATACAATTTTATATAGTTTTATATAGTTTTATATAGTTTTATATAGGTTTACATAGTTTTGTTAGTTTTGTATAGTTTTATATAGTTTTATATAGTTTTATATAGTTTTACATAGTTTTGTTAGTTTTGTATAGTTTTATACAGTTTTATATAGTTGTATATAGTTTAATATAGTTTTACATAGGTTTATATAGTTTTGTTAGTTTTATATAGTTTTATATAGTTTTATATAGTTCTATAGAGTTTTATATAGGTTTATACAGTTTTATACAGTTTAAAATAGTATTATATACTTCTATATAGGTTCGTATAGTTTCATTGGTTTTATATAGTTTTATATAGTATTATATAGTTTTATATAGTTTTATTAGGTTTATATAGTTTTATATAGTTTTATATAGTTTTATATAGTTTTATATAGTTTTATATAGTTTTATATAGTTTTATTAGCTTTATATTGTATTATACAGTTTTATATAGTTTTATATAGATGCATATAGTTTGACATAGTTTTATTTGTTTTATATAGTTTTATATAGTTTTATAGAGTATTGTATAGTTTTATACAGTTTTATTAGTTTTATTTGTTTTATATAGTTTTATATAGTTTTATAGAGTATTATATAGTTTTATACAGTTTTATTAGTATTATTTGCTTTATATAGTTTTATATAGTATTATATAGTATTATATAGGTTTATACAGTTTTATTACTTTTATTTGTTTTATATAGTTTTATAGAGTATTATATAGTTTTATACAGTTTTATTAGTTTTATTTGTTTTATATAGTTTTATATAGTTTTCTAGAGTATTATATAGTTTTATACAGTTTTATTAGTATTATTTGCTTTATATAGTTTTATATAGTATTATATAGTATTATATAGGTTTATACAGTTTTATTACTTTTATTTGTTTTATATAGTTTTATAGAGTATTATATAGTCTTATACTGTTTTATTAGTTTTATTAGTTTTATATAGTTTTATATAGTTTTATATAGTATTATATAGTTTTGTATAGTTTTATATAGTTTTATATAGTTTTATATAGTTTTATATAGTTTTATATAGTTTTATATAGTTTTACATAGTTTTATATTGTTTTGAATAGTTTTATATAGTTTTATATAGTTTTATTAGTCTTAGATAGTTCTATATAGTTATACACAGTTTTATACAGTTTTATATAGTTTTGTATAGTTTTATATAGTTTCATATAGTTTCATATAGTTTTATATAGTTTTATATAGTTTTATATAGTTTTATATAGTTTTATATAGTTTTATATAGTTTTGTATAGTTTTACATAGTTTTGTATAGTTTTGAATAGTTTTATATAGTTTTATATAGTTTTATTAGTCTTAGATAGTTCTATATAGTTATACACAGTTTTATACAGTTTTATATAGTTTTGTATAGTTTTATATAGTTTCATATAATTTCATATAGTTTTATATTGTTTTATATAGTTTTATATAGTTTTATAGTTTTATATAGTTTTATATAGTTTTGTATAGTTTTACATAGTTTTGTATAGTTTTATATAGTTTTATATAGGTTTATATAGTTTTATATAGTTTTATATAGTTTTATATAGTTTTGTTACTTTTACATAGTTTTATATAGTTTTATATAGTTTTATATAGTTTTATATAGTTTTATATAGTTTTATATAGTTTTATATAGTTTTACATAGTTTTATATTGTTTTGAATAGTTTTATATAGTTTTATATAGTTTTATTAGTCTTAGATAGTTCTATATAGTTATACACAGTTTTATACAGTTTTATATAGTTTTGTATAGTTTTATATAGTTTCATATAGTTTCATATAGTTTTATATAGTTTTATATAGTTTTATATAGGTTTATATAGTTTTATATAGTTTTATATAGTTTTATATAGTTCTGTAGAGTTTTATATAGGTTTATATAGTTTTGTTAGTTTTATACACTTTTATATCGTTTTATATAGTTTTATATAGTTTCATATAGTTTAATATAGTTTTGTATAGTTTTATATAGTTTTGTACAGTTTTATATAGTTTTATATAGTTTTATATAGTTTTATACAGTTTTATATAGTTTTGTTAGTTTTATATAGTTTTATATGCTTTTATATAGTTTTATATAGTTTTATATAGTTCTATATAGTTTTATATAGGTTTATATAGTTTTGTTAATTTTATATAGTTTTATATAGTTTTATATAGTTTTATATAGTATTATATAGTTTTACATAGTTTTATAAGTTTTTATACAGTTTTATATAGATTGATATTGTCTTATGTAGTGTTATATAGTTTTATATAGTTTTTTATAGTTTTATATTGTTTTATATAGTTTTATACAATTTTATATAGTTTTATATAGTTTTATATTGTTTTATATAGTTTTATTAGTTTTATATAATTTTACATAGTTTTATATACTTTTATATAGTTTTATATCGTTTGAAATAGTTTTATATAGATTTACATAGTTTCATATAGTTTTATATAGTTTTATATAGTTTTATATAGTTTTATATAGTTTTATATAGTTTTATATAGTTTTGTATAGTTTTATACAGTTGTATATAGTTTTATATAGTTTTATATATCTTTATACATGTTTATATAGTTTTATTAGTTTTGTATAGATTTATATAGTTTTACATAGTTTTATATAATTTTATATAGTTTTATAAGAAATTATATAGCTTTATATAGCTTTATTACTTGTATATAGTTCTATATAGTTTTATACAATTTTGAATTGTTTTATATAGTTTTATATAATTTTATATAGTATTATATAGTTTCATTAGTTTTATATAGTTTAACTAGGTTTATATAGTTTTATATAATTTTATAGTATAGCATCTCGGACTTAAGGCTAAGATCAAAGTGTACTAGCATAACAGACATCCAGATCTCTTCTCGGATTTATGGGTAAGATCAAAATGTACTCAAATAACCCAAATCCTGATCGCTTCTCGTCCTTATGGCTACGATCAAAGTGTACTCGCATAACCCAGATCCAGATCGCTGCTCGGCCGTATGGGTATAGCGATCATATTATGGCTAAGATCAAAGTGTACCCGAATAACACAATTCCAGATCGCATCTCCCCCTTATGACTAAGAACAAAGTGTACTCGCATAACACACATCCAGATCTCTTGTCGGCCTTATGGCTAAGATCAAAGTGTACTCACATAACCCACATCCAGATCGCTTCTTGGCCTTATGGCTGTGATCAAAGTGTACTCGCATGTGTTATGCGCGTACACTTTGAACTTAGCCATAAATGCGAGTTGCGATCTGGATGTGTGTTATGCAATTTGATCTTAGCCATAAGGCCGAGATGCGATCTGGGTGTGTGTTATGTGAGTACACTTTGAGCTTAGCCATAAGGCCGAGAAGCGGTCTGGATGTGTGCTATACGAGTACACTTTGATCTTTTCCATAAGGCCGGAAAGCGATCTGGATTTATGTTATTCGAGTACACTTTGATCTTATCCATAAGGCTGGGAATCGATCAGGATGCGTGTTATTCGAGTACACTTTCATCTTTGCCATAAGGCCGGAAATCGATCTGGATGTGTGTTATGCGAGTACACTTTGATCTTACCCATAAGGTAGAGAAACGACCTGGATGTGTGTTATGCGAAAACACTTTGATCGTAGCCTTAAGGCCGATGAGCGATCTGGATCTGGGTTATGCGAGTACACTTTGATCGTAGCCATAAGGACGAGAAGCGATCAAGATTTGGGTTATTTGAGTACACTTTGATCTTACCCATAAATCCGAGAAGAGATCTGGATGTCTGTTATGCTAGTACACTTTAATCTTAGCCTTAAGTCCGAGAAGCTATACTATAAAACTATATAAAACTATATAAAGCTGTATAATACTATATAAAACTATATAAAACTATATAAAGCTGTATAATACTATATAAAACTATATAAAACTATATGAAACTGTATAAAGCTATGTATAACTATTTAAAACTATACAAAACGATAAGGCCGAGAAGCGAACTGGATTTGGGTTACTCGAGTACATTTTGATCTTAGCCATAAGGCCGAGAAGCGACCTCCATTTGGGTGATCCGCGTGCACTTTGATCATAGCCATAAGGGCGAGAAGCGATCTGGATGTGTGTTATGCGAGTGCACTTTGATCTTAGCCATAAGGACGAGAAGCGATCTATATGTGTGATATGATAAAGGCGTTTATTTTTCAATAAATGTGCCCCCGGCCTTACAATGTTCGGCCGGGGGTAGGTACAGTATTACGCCTTATTGGCGAAGGTAGATAAATATATAAATTGTTTCACTTAATTAAGTGACTAATCAGGTACATACGTAGACGTATAAATTAAAATACATAAATTACATAAATAAACAAGTAGATAAATGACTAAATAATAGAACAAACCATTAAATAAGTAAATAAATAGACAATTAATTAAATAAACATAAAAACGTAACTAAATAAATAACTAAATAAATAGTATAAAATAATAAATAGTATAGAATCAAAGAAAGGCCAGAATAATTATGAATACACAGATAGGGGCGTTCGTTAGTGGATGTACATAATAATTAGGATAGCCAGTGTCGGGACATTAAGTACCCAGTCCTTCGCCATATAAATTAAACGACTAGATAAATAGAGCATAATAAATAGTAAACAGATACAAAATAATAAGTAAGAACGAAATAATAAATAAATGCAAAATAATACATAAGTATAAAATAATAAATAGATGCAAAATAATAAATAAGTATAAAATAATAAAATAATAAATAAGTACAAAATAATGTGTAGTTAAATAAATAAATAGGTAGACATGAAGATAGTAGATAGCATACTTGTACATAGGTTAATAGCATTAATAGTGAATATTGTTAGGGCGTATATGTGCGCGGGTGCATGAAGCGGCAGGCGTAGGGCTAGAGCGGACGGCGTCAAGATGTTAAAAGCATATTGTTAGTATATAGTAGCGTAGCAGTTAAGAAGCGTAGTTAAAATAGTGATAGACATATTGAGAGGCGTATAAGAAATAAAAAGAAACAAAAGATGGAAAGAAAATGTCAATGAATTAAAACCAGTGTCCCGTTATTATAGATGTTAGTTAAAATTCTAGTCGATGATAAAACATAAATAGTCAGGTCGATAAGAAAAAAAGAAGTAAATTAGTTAAGTAGACCAGTACAATAGCATAATTATGTCAGTAAATAAAATAGGTGTATGAAATAGTTAAGAGATTTAAAATAGCGTAGTGAGTTAAAGTATATAAAATAGATAGACAAATACGTGTGGTGAGTAAAGCAAGTAGGAAATATAGAATATCAAAGTAAAAGAATAATAATTAAATAGTTAAATTGTAAAAGAAATAGATAAACTGATAAATAAATAGATAAATAACTAACTAAGTAATTAATTAAATGAATAAATAGATATATAGATAAGTAATTAAATAAATAAATAAATAAATAGATAGATAAATAAATAAATGACTATATAAATACATAAATAAATCAATAATAATAGAATCACAGACAAATATCACATAATTAGCTATTCTGGATTGCTTAGAGGACTAGAATAAAGTAAAATAGGGTCACTTGGTTAAAATATGTGTACTTACTTGGCCGTCGCACTTCCCCATCCGTTCCGCCGCTTAAGTCGGGGGAGCTAACCCCCGCAGGTTTTCAATAGGTCGGCCTGGATCAGGGACCGGGACATACTCGGTGAGTGCCTCGCGATATTGGCGAACTTCCGATACGTGCTCCACGTAGATATCCCGGCTCCACCGGACAGTCTCCGACACAATGAGCCGGCGCATCAGAGAAGAGTATCGATTACCGATACGCAAAATCTTCAGCACCGACTCATTGGCCGGATCCCACGAGCCGAGAGCACCGACGACGATCGCGGAGACCGCCACTCGATAACCGCGCCCTCCGAGAACGTCGGCCAGGGGCTTATACTTTTGTATCTTTCGCGCCCTGGCCTCCTCGAACGAAATATATTCGTTCTCGAAGGGCACGGTAACATCGACGATGACGATGCACCTTGAGGGCTCGTGCCTGACGACGATATCAGGCCTCAGAGCCCCCAGATCCCCGTCGACGCCCTCGACCGTCCGGTTAACCCTTAATTCCCCTGGGAGCCGGCAGGCCTTAGCGATGCGGGAAACCACCGCATCGTGGCGGAGTTGCCAGGCCGCCGAGTGCGGGCGGCAGTGGCAAAGGACGTGGGGAAGGGATTCGAGCTCCGCCCCGCATCGCCGGCAACGCTTGTCACCCTCACCCCAGCGTCTTGCCCCGTTAAGAGGCAAGACGTCGAGGCGAGCTCGGTGAATGAAGCGCCAATCGGCGAAGCGGGTGAAGTTGCCGCCGCGGAGGAAGTGGTTTGAAGCACCACTCCGCGACGACACCCCGAATACCTTCCCCTTGTCCTTCTTGCGCTGAAGGCGCTGGTGATAGTATTCTATCACTGCCATCCGCAATCGGCGGATAATCTGGCCCCTCGCCACGGGCGGAACTATGGTCTCCCGATCGCGAGAACCACTGAGCGTAATCGCGAGCTCAGATCTCGCCTCGCTCCACTGCCAACGCAATCCGAGCAGGTCCCGACTCCTGCGTGCCGCGTTCCGTGGCCTCGACCACAGCGAAGAAATGTCCCCCCCGTCCCTGGCAAAGTACCCCTCCAGCGAACCAGAGAGATACTCGGCCAGGTCATTGTTCGACGGGTTGGTATGGCAGATCTTCCTGGCTACAGCCTCGCGCAGCCAGTTCAAGGCCAACTCCCTGACCACCGCATCATCCGCCGTCAAGAGACGGAACGCATGAGCGATGGTCAGGACGTCGGCCATGTCAGCAAGCGGAAGCAGTCCACATCCCCCCCTACTGGGTGGGAGGTAGACTACTTCCGCGCTGGCCCGCTGCGGGAAGTTGAGCCAGGATTTGGCCATACGTCGCACTTGTTTGTCGACTTCGACTAAGGGACGTTTCTCCACGTGGGCTCCCCGCAGGTAGAAGTCGAGGCGTGGCAGTATAAAAGCTGCCACGGTTTCGGCCTTCTGCCACGGGGCCAAGAGGGAACGGTCGACGGCCTGCAGGTCCTGGACCAGCTCATCGATCGTCAGCAGTGGGGTTTGACGGACCTGAAACCCGGTGGGAACGCCCAGGTGTTCATAGGGCTCACCGGCTGCCAGGGCGCGCATTTGCTGACCCTGGATGGTGAAACGAGTGGCACGGATCCCGCGCGGCCCCCTACCACGATGGTGGAGGGTCGCGCATTTTGCGGGATTAAACCACAATCCGATGCCACTCGCCGCAGCATCCACTGCCTTTAGCAGCGTTTCCATACCCTCCGGGGTGTCGGCGATCAACGCGAGATCGTCCGCGTACGCCAGGACACTGTGCCGATGGCCGTGCAACGTGTAACCCGCCGAGGTTCCGGTAGCTGCGCGCAGCACCGGTTCTAGGCCGAGGTTAAACGCCACAGGGCTCATCGGACAGGCCTGGCGCACCCCGGAGAGAATGGGAACGGGGTCGGTAAACCCATCGGCTGTCCGCACCCGTGTGGTGCAACCGTGGTACATACTCTTCAGAATATTCTGAATAGTATGAGGGGCGGGGCACATACGTGGTGGTTGGCGGGATCCTGACGGGCGGGGTTCTTGCGGGAGGGGTGCCATTCAACCCCCTGGTAGCGGGGGCCGCTCTTCTGCCCGGTGGGGTGGGCCTCGATGTGGTAGCGGCTAAGGGACCGGAGCCTCTCCTGGTAGCAGGCGCCCTTGCAGCCGACGGCGATGTCCTAGGGGCAGCCGACCCCGATCGCCGCGGCGGGCTGCCGCTCTTCTGGACCGGTGGCGTCCCCTTAGGTCTGTGGTAGGTTGGTTGGGTGGGGGGCGGGGGCGCGGGCCGGGCGCTGGTGGTGGGCCCGATCGTGATCGTTAGCGTGGGAGTGCCGGACGGCGGCGTGCGATACGACGTCGTCATAGCCGTCGCAGCCGCCGTTACCAGCACCCCACACAACGATGTTTGTTTCGTGGCCCGCGCCTTGCCCCCCGGCGCCGCCGGTCTCGTTGTCGCCGTCTTCGTCGTCGTCCTCGTTGTCGTCCTTATTGTTGTTGTCCCCGTTGTCGTTGTTACTGTTGTTAATGCCGCTGCCGCCATTGTGCGCCGCGTCGTGCGGGTGGTGGTGGTCGTTCCCGTTGCATCCCGCGCCGATGAAAGGGTGTGGGTGGGCGGGGGCGGGGGCGGCGACGTCGCGGCGCACGTCGTTTGCGGGGGCGGGGACTGGGCCGCCAAGTTGGCAGCAGCTAACGCAGCAGCGCGCGGTTCTGCGGGGCCGAATGTCGCGGAACTCCCCTGACGCGAGGTGTTGCTCGAACCGGTCGCGCCTGTCACGGGAGGTGTACAAGTCCCACTCGGACTGTTCTGGTGGTGGGAACTATGAATATGGCCGTGGTGCAGCTTCACCACCTTGAGAGGATACTTCCCGTCGCCGGTGAAGCTGCACTCACGGCACTTGTACGTCACTACAACGCCCGGATGGTGCTTCCGGGCGTGCTTCGTCAAGTCCGAGTGGGACTTGTACACGCCACTAATCCTGATTCCGGGGACACCGAAGCAGGCAGGGCATCGGAACTCCGCCGGGAAGGGAAACTCGATTGCCAGGGCGAGATTGTTACTGCCCTCTGTAGTGCAGGAGGTGATCATCGCACTATCACCGCGGTCCTGCATCGCTCTTAAGACTAAGTCCTACGCTACGAGTGAGTTGGAAGAAGAAGAGACAGAGTTGCTGTGGCAAATATTTCTAAGTGCCACAGCGAGGCGAAACGGGGAAGATAGACAGAGTGGGAATGACAGAGGAAGAGAAGAGAAAACTAAGTCCGAAAGCGATAGAAGGAATACCGCCACGCGCTAACACCCTACTGACTCCGCCGGCGCTAAGTCCGGTGTCGAAGTCTGCCTGGAAAAATGACAGCCTCCGACGTGGCAGTCGGCAGGGAGACTAACAGGCGACGGTTACGGAGGAGTGCAGCGATCTCTATGGAGGAAGAGCGACGGAATCGCCCACTCCACCGAGGACTGCACGGGGGTTGCACCGCAGGCGGGCCGACCTGAAGTCCACTCACTAACGGGTGAGTGGAGTCAGCCTCCACGCGGGCGGTGACTGAAGGGAAGAGAAGGAGGTGGAGGCGCCACTCGAATCGGACCTCGTGCGTCCCGGTCCGTTGACACACCTCAACGGATGGGAGCGACTGGAGGAGTGGGTGGACGCGTAGGGGTAAGGTAGAGGACTACCGACGATGATTCGAGCACCGCAGACGGCTGGAGACCGGCTGCGTTACCCTCCTCACTGCCGGGGGGATAGAAAGAAAAGAGAGACTCACTCGGCGCAAGAGTCCAGCGATGCAAGAGCGCTCTCCGAGGTGAATAACACCTCGCTCCTGATTCCTGATCCAGCGGTGGTTGACGTGGATCAGGCGAGCCATCCTTCCCGTCGGGGTTGTCGATGGCCAAACCTGGTGGGTCGTAGCGGTGGTAGTTGACCCACGTAGAGGAAGACCAGGGTTGTCCAGGTAGGCCAGTGGTGGTAGGTGGTCCTATTGAAGTCCTGGACCCTCAGTATTGACCCTCTAAGTCCTCAATAGACCCTGGTCGTCCTCTCCCTCGGCTGCCCTCGGAAGCAGGATGCGTGGGCGGCGCAGGTGGTTGGCGCAGGTGTCCTCCCGCGCAGGCTCGATCCGGTCCCGCGGCGAAGGCACTTACACTTCACCACACAACACCTCGAGCACTGATCGAGTAAAGACCTTTCCGCGCACACGCCCGATCGCAACTCGGCCCGCACTGTTGCGTAGTGTAGTCGCGGCGGGTGAATTTACCGCGATTTCGGGTACCTCGCGGAGCCAGAATATTGGGGCTTACTTTTTGGAGTCCCGCCTCGGTCCAGCAGGTGAAAAAAAGATAAAAGGTTGCTCAATTGCAGCGCAGATTGAGCCGTTTCCGATGGCACTGCAGTGCCGGACCGACTCGCGGCGGAAGTGGAGCGAGCCCCAGCGATCCGCCTGACTTCAAAAATCAGGTTAATATTCTGACTCCGGGATGCGGAGTGTATCAGATATTAAGTTGATAAGAACAGATAAAAAGCGCTTTATTTTTCAACAAATGTTACCCCAGCCTTACATAGTTTGGCTGGGGGTAGGTATACAATAGCGTCCTTATGGCGGAGGCGGGTAATTAAATATATTATTATGTATTCATGTATAAATTCGCATGGCTAGATATACACCTGTGACTATATTCATCCTATGACAGGAGAGTACACTTTGATCTTAGCCATAAGGCCGAGAACCGATCTGGATGTGTGTTATGCGAGTACACTTTGATCTTAGCCATAAGGCCGAGAAGCTGCACTATAAAACTATATAAAACTATGTGAAACTATATATAACTAATACAACCGCATAAAACTACATAGAATTATACAAAACTATATAAAACTATATAAAAGTATATAAAACTATATAGAACTATATAAAACGAACAAAACTATGTAAAACTATATAAAACTATTTAAAAATATATAAATCTGTTAAAACTATATTAAATCTATATAAAACCAGATACAACAGTATTAATCTATATAAAGCTACATAAAACAATATCAATCTATAAAAAAACTATATAATACTATGTAAATCTGTATAAGACTATATAAAACTATATAAAACTATATAAAACTATTTAAAACTATATAAAACTAATAACACTATATAAAACTATATTGTACTACATAAAACTATATAAAACTATATAAAACTAATAAAACTAAATAAAACAATATAAAACTATACAAAAAATTGTTTTAATACTGTACAAAACTATATAGAACTATATAAAACGATATGAAACTATATAATACTATACGATGCTATGTAAAACTATATAGTACTATATAAAACTATATAAAACTATATAAAACTGTATAAAACTATAGACAAACATATACAACTAATAAAACAAAATAAAACTATATAATACTATATAAAACTATATAGATCTATGTAAATCTAATAAAACTTTATAAATCTTCATAAATTTATATAAACCTATATAAAACTATATAAAACTATATAAAATAAAATAAAATTATATAAAACTATATAACACTATATAAAACTGTATAAAACTATATAAATCTATATAAAACTATATAAAACTATATAAAACTAACAAAACTATATGAAACTATACAAAACTATATAACATCATATAAAACTAATAAAACTATATAAAACTATATACAACTATATAAAACTAGATAAAACTATATAAAACTAACAAAACTATATAAAACTATATAAAACTAATAAAACTATATAAAACTATATGAAACACTTTAAAACTATATAAAACTAACAAAACTATATAAAACTATATAAAACTATATAAAACATATAAAAGTATATAAAACTATATAAAACTCTATAAAACTATATAAAACTCATAAAACTATATAAAACCATATTGAACTATTTAAAACTATATAAAACTAACAAAACTATATAAAACTATATAAAACTATATAAACTATAGGAAACTATATAAAACAATCTAAAGCTATCAAAACTATATGAATCTATATCAAAATGTATAGAACTATATAAAACTATATAAAACTATATAAAACTATATAAAACTATATAAAACTATATTAAACTAACAAAACTATACAAAACTATATAAAACTATATGAAACTAACAAAACATTAAAAAACGATATAAAACTATGTAAAACTATATAACGCTAACAAGACTATATAAAACTACATAACACTATATAAAGCTATATAAAACTATATAAAACGATATAAAACTAACAAAACTATATAAAACTAACAAAACTATATAAAACTATATAAAATTATATAAAACTCTATAAAATTATATAATACTATATATAACTATTCAAAACTATATAAAACTATGTAAAACATATAAAACTATATAAAACTATATAAAATTCTATAAAACTATATAACATAATATAAAACTAATAAAACTATATAAAACTATATAACACTATATAAAACTATATATGACTATATAAAACTATATAAAACTATATTAAACTAACAAAACTATATTAAACTATATAAAACTAATGAAACTATATAAAACTATATGAAACTCTATAACACTATATAGAACTATATAAAACTATATAAAATTATATCAAACTATATAAAACTATAGGAAACTATATAAAACAATGTAAAGCTATCAAAACTATATCAATCTATATCAAAATGTATAGAACTATATAAAACTATATAAAACTATATAAAACTAAAAAAACTATATAAAACTATATAAAACTCTATAAAACTATTTAAAACCCTCTAAAACTATATAAAACTATATAAAACTATATAAAACTATATAAAACTAACAAAACTATATAAAACTATATAAAACTAATAAAACTATATAAAACTATATGAAACACTTTAAAACTATATAAAACTAACAAAACTATATAAAACTATATAAAACTATATAAAACATATAAAAGTATATAAAACTATATAAAACTCTATAAAACTATATAAAACTCATAAAACTATATAAAACCATATTGAACTATTTAAAACTATATAAAACTAACAAAACTATATAAAACTATATAAAACTATATAAACTATAGGAAACTATATAAAACAATCTAAAGCTATCAAAACTATATGAATCTATATCAAAATGTATAGAACTATATAAAACTATATAAAACTATATAAAACAAACAAAACTATATAAAACTATATAAAACTCTATAAAACTATATAAAACTCATAAAGCTATATAAAACTATATAGTACTATATAAAACTATATAGTACGATATAAAACTATATAAAACAAACAGAACTATATAAAACTATATAAAACTATATAAAACTATATAAAACTATATGAAACTAATGAAACATTATAAAACCATATAAAACTATATAAAACTCTATAAAACTATATAAAACTATATAACGCTAACAAGACTATATAAAACTATATAACACTATATAAAACTATATAAAACTATATAAAAATATATAAAACTAACAAAACTATATAAAACTATATAAAACTATATAAAACTATATAAAACTTTATAACGCTAACAAGACTATATAAAACTATATAACACTATATAATACTATATAAAACTATATAAAACTATATAAAACTATATAAAACTAACAAAACTATGTAAAACTATACAAAACCATATAACACGATATTAAACTAATAAAACTATATAAAACTATATAAAACTATACAAAACTATATAAAACAATATAAAACAATATAAAACTAATAAAACTAATAAAACTATATAAAAAACATATAATACTATATAAAACTATATAAAACTATATAAAACTATATAAAACTATAGGAAACTATATAAAACAATATAAAGCTATCAAAACTATATGAAACTATATAAAACTAATGAAACTATATAAAACTCTATAGAACTCTATAAAACTATATAAAACTATATAAAACTATATAAACCTCTCTAAAACTATATAAAGCAACATAAAACTAGATAATACTATATAAAACTATATAAAACTATATAAAACTATATAAAACTATATAAAACTATTTGAAACTATATAAAACTATATAAAACTATATAAAACTTTCAAAACTATATAAAACTATATAACACTATATAAAACTATATAAAACTAACAAAACTATATTAAACTATATAAAACTAATGAAACTATATAAATCTATATGAAACTCTATAACACTATATAAAACTATATAAAACTATATCAAACTATATAAAACTATAGGAAACTATATAAAACAATGTAAAGCTATCAAAACTATATGAATCTATATCAAAATGTATAGAACTATATAAAACTATATAAAACTATATAAAACTATATAAAACAAACAAAACCATATAAAACTATATAAAACTCTATAAAACTATATAAAACTCATAAAGCTATATAAAACTATATAGTACTATATAAAACTATATAAAACAAACAAAACTATATAAAACTATATGAAACTCTATAAAACTATACAGAACTATATAAAACTATATAAAACTAACAAAACTATATAAAATTATATAAAACTGTATAAAACTATACAAAACTATATAAAACTATATGCAACTAATGAAACATTATAAAACCATATAAAACTATATAAAACTATATAACGCTAACAAGACTACATAAAACTATATAACACTATATAAAACTCTATAAAACTATATAAAACAATATAAAACTATATAAAACAATATACAACTATATAAAACCATATTGAACTATTTACAACTATATAAAAATATATAAAACTAACAAAACTATATAAAACTATATAAAACTAATAAAACTATATAAAACTATATGAAACTCTATAAAACTATACAGAACTATATAAAACTAACAAAACTATATAAAACTATATAAAACTAATAAAACTATATAAAACTATATGAAACATTATAAAACTATATAAAACTAACAAAACTATATAAAACTATATAAAACTATATAAAACTATATAAAACATATAAAAGTATATAAAACTATATAACACTCTAAAAAACTATATAAAACACACAAAGCTATGTCAAACTATATAGTATTATATAAAACTATATAGTACGATATAAAACTATATAAAACAAACAAAACTATATAAAACTATATAAAACTATATAAAATTATATACAACTAATAAAACTATATAAAACCATATTGAACTATTTAAAACTTTATAAAACTATATAAAACTATATAAAACTATATAAAACTAACAAGACTATATAAAATTATATAAAACTGTATAAAACTATACAAAACTATATAAAACTATATGAAACTAATGAAACATTATAAAACCATATAAAACTATATAAAACTCTATAATACTATATAAAACTATATAACGCTAACAAGACTGTATAAAACTATATAACACTATATAAAACTATATAAAACTATATAAAAATATATAAAACTAACAAAACTATTTAAAACTATGTAAAACTATATAAAACTAAGAAAACTATATAAATCTATATAAAACTATAGAAAACTATAGAAAACTATATAAAACTATATAGAGCGATATAAAACAAATTAAACTGTATAAAACTATATAACACTATATAAAAATATATATAACTAACAAAACTATATAAAACTATATAAAACTAATAAAACTATATAAAAATATATAAAACTATATGAAACTATATAAAACTATATAAAACTATATAAAACTAATAAAACAATGCACTTTGATTTATTGCGCTATCTCTAATAGCACCCGAGATATCACCAGATATATATGGGGTTTTTCCCTGACCCTGACAGTCCGGCCCCATGAGACGGTGGTTTTCTCGGCCCCTGGTGGTCCGAGGTCGATCCCGCTGCACAGATTCATGCGCCAGGGCCTCCCACAGACAATGCACTTTGATTTATTGCGCTATCTCTAATAGCACCCGAGATATCACCAGATATATATTGGATTTTTCCCTGACCCTGACAGTCCGGCCCCACGAGACGGTGATTTTCTCGGCCCCTGGTGGTCCGATGTCGTTCCCGCTGAAAGAATCATGCGCCAGGGCTTCCTGCAGATAATTCACTTTGGTTTATTGCGCTATTTCTAATAGCACCCGAGATATCACCAGGTGTATATTGGATTTTTCCCCGACCCTGTGTGTCCGTCCCCATGAGACGGTGGTTTTCTCGGCCCCTGGTGGTTCGAGGTCGTTCCCGCAGCACAGATTCATGCGACAGGGCCTTCTGCAGACAATGCAGTTTGATTTAATGCGCTTTCTCTAATAGCACCCAAGATATCACCAGATACATGCTGGATTTTTACATGACCCTGAGTGTCCGCTCCCATGAGACGGTGGTTTTCTCGGCCCCTAATGGTGCGAGGACGTTCACGCTGCACAGATTCATGTGCCAGGGCTTCCTGCAGACAATGCACTTTGATTTATCGCGCTATCTGTAATAGCACCCGCGATATCACCAGATATATGCTGGATTTTTACATGACCTTGGGTGACGGATACCGAACATCTGTAATTTTCTCGTCCCCTGGTGGTCCGAGGATGTTCCTGCTGCACAGATTCATGCGCCAGGGCCTACTGCAGACAATGCACTTTGATTTATCGCGCTATCTCTAATGGCACCCTATATATCACCAGATATATGCTCGATTTTTACATGACCTTGGGTGGTGGATACCGAAAATCTGTAATTTTCTCGGCCCCTGGTGGTCCGAGGTCGTTACTGCTGCACAGATTCATGCGCCAGGGCCTTCTGCAGATAATTCACCTTGATTTAGTGCGCTATCTCTAATAGCACCCGAGATATCACCAGATATATATTGGATTTTTCCCTGACCCTGAGTGTCCGGACCCATGTAACGGTGGTGTTCTCGGCCCCTGGTGGTCCGAGGTCATTCCCGCTACACAGATTCATGCGCCAGGGCCTCCTGCAGATAAATCACTTTGGTTTATTGTGCTATCTGTTATAGCACCCGAGATATCACCAGATATATATTGGATTTTTCCCTGACCCTGAGTGTCCGGCCACATGAGGACGGAGGTTTTCTCGGCCCCTGGTGGTCCCAGGTCGTTCCCGCTGCCCAGATTCATGCGCCAGGGCCTCCTGCAGATAATTCACTTTGGTTTATTGTGCTATCTCTAATAGCACCCGAGATATCACCAGATATATATTGGATTTTCCCCTGACACTGAGTGTCCGTCCCCATGAGACGGTGGTTTTCTCGGCCCCTGGTGGTCCGAGGTCGTTCCCGCTGCCCAGATTCATGCGCCAGGGCCTCCTACAGACAATGCACTTTGGTTTATTGCGCTATCTGTTATAGCACCCGAGATATCACCTGATATATATTGGATTTTCCCCTGACCCTGAGTGTCCGTCCCCATGAGACGGTGGTTTTCTCGGCCCCTGGTGGTCCCAGGTCCTTCCCGCTGCCCAGATTCATGCGCCAGCGCCTCCTACAGACAATGCACTTTGGTTTATTGCGATATCTGTAATAGCACCCGAGATATCACCAGATATATATTGGATTTTTCCCTAACCCTGAGCGTCCGGCCCCATGAGACGGTGGTTGTCTCGGCCCCTGGTGGTCCGAGGTCGTTCCCGCTGCACAGATTCATGCACCAGAGCCTCCTGCAGACAATGCACTTTGGTTTATTGCGCTATCTGTTATAGCACCCGAGATATCACCTGATATATATTGGATTTTCCCCTGACCCTGAGTGTCCGTCCCCATGAGACGGTGGTTTTCTCGGCCCCTGGTGGTCCCAGGTCGTTCCCGCTGCCCAGATTCATGCGCCAGCGCCTCCTACAGACAATGCACTTTGGTTTATTGCGATATCTGTAATAGCACCCGAGATATCACCAGATATATATTGGATTTTTCCCTAACCCTGAGCGTCCGGCCCCATGAGACGGTGGTTGTCTCGGCCCCTGGTGGTCCGAGGTCGTTCCCGCTGCACAGATTCATGCACCAGAGCCTCCTGCAGATAATTCAGTTTGGTGTATTGCGCTATCTCTAATAGCACCCGAGATATCACCAGATATATATTGTATTTTCCCCTGACCCTGAGTGTCTGGCCCCATGAGACGGAGGTTTTCGCGGCCCCTGGTGGTCCGAGGTCTTTCCCGCTCCACAGATTCATGTGCCAGGGCCTCCTACAGACAATGCACTTTGGATTATTGCGCTATCTCTAATAGCACCCGAGATATCACCCGATATGTATTGGATTTTTCCCTGACCCTGAGTGTCCGGCCCCATGAGACTGTGGTTGTCTCGGCCCCTGGTGGTGCGAGGTCGTTCCCGCTGCACAGATTCATGCTCCAGGGCCTCCTGCAGATAATTCACTGTGGTTTATTGCGCTATCTCTAATAGCACCCGAGATATCACCAGATATATATTGGATTTTTCCCTAACCCTGAGTGTCCGGCCCAATGAGACTGTGGTTTTCTCGGCCCCTGGTGGTCCGAGGTCGTTCCCGCTGCCCAGATTCATGTGCCAGGGCCTCCTACAGACAATGCACTTTGGATTATTGCGCTATCTCTAATAGCACCCGAGATATCACCAGATATATATTGGATTTTCCCCTGACCCTGAGTGTCCGGCCACATGAGACGGTGGTTTTCTCGGCCCCTGGTCGTCCGAGGTCGTTCCCGCTGCCCAGATTCATGTGCCAGGGCCTCCTACAGACCATGCACTTTGATTTATTGCGCTATCTGTAATATCACCCGAGAAAGCTCCATATATATGCTGGATTTTTACATGTCTTTGGGTGACGGATACCGAAAATCTGTAATTTTCACGGCCTCTGCTGGTCCGATGTCGTTCCTGCTGCACAGATTCATGCGCAAGGGCCTCCTACGGACAATGCACTTTGATTTATTGCGCTATCTCTAATAGCACCCGAGATATCACCAGATATATATTGGATTTTTCCCTGACCCTGAGTGTCCGGCCCCATGAGTCGGTGGTTTTCTCGGCCCCTGGTCGTCCGAGGTCGTTCCCGCTGCACAGATTCATGCGCCAGGGCCGCCTACAGACAATGCACTTTGATTTATTGCGCTATCTGTGATAGCACCCGAGATATCACCAGATATATATTGGATTTTCCCCTGACCCTGAGTGTCCGGCCCCATGAGACTCTGGTTTTCTCGGCCCCTGGTGGTCCGAGGTCGTTCCCGCTGCCCAGATTCATGCGCCAGGGCCTCCTACAGATAATTCACTATGGTTTATTGCGCTATCTCTAATAGCATCCGAGATATCACCAGATATATATTGGATTTTTCCCTGACCCTGAGTGCCCGGCCCCAGCAGACGGTGGTTTTCTCGGCCCCTGGTGGTCCGAGGTCGTTCCCGCTGCACAGATTCATGCGCCAGGGCCTCCTGCAGACAATGCACTTTGGTTTATCGCGCTATCTGTAATAGCACCCGAGATATCACAAGGTATATATTTTATTTTGCCCTGACCCTGAGTGTCCGGCCACATGAGACGGTGGTTTTCTCGGCCGCTGGTGGTCCGAAGACGTTCCTGCTGCACAGATTCATGCGCCAGGTCCTCCTACAGACAATGCACTTTGATTTATCGCGCTATCTGTAATAGCACCCGAGATATCACCAGATATATGCTGGATTTTTACATGACCTTGGGTGACGGATACCGAACATCTGTAATTTTCTCGGCCCCTGGATGTCCGAGGTCGTTTCTGCTGCCCAGATTCATGCGCAAGGGCCTCATACTGACAATGCACTTTGATTTATTGCGCTATCTCTAATAGCACCCGAGATATCACCAGGTATATATTGGATTTTTCCCCGACCCTGAGTGTCCGGCCCCATGAGACTATGGTTTTCTCGGCCCCTGGTGGTCCGAGGTCGTTCCCGCTGCACAGATTCATGCGCCAGGGCCGCCTACAGACAATGCACTTGGATTTATTGCGCTATCTGCAGTAGCACCCGAGATATCACCAGATATATATTGGATTTTTCCCTGACCCTGAGTGTCCGGCCCCATGAGAAGGTGGTTTTCTCGGCCCCTGGTGGTCCGAGGTTCCTCCTGCTGCACTGATTCATGCGCCAGGGCCTCCTGCAGACAATGCACTTTGATTTATTGCGCTATCTCTAATAGCACCCGAGATATCACCAGATATATATTGCATTTTACCATGTCCCTTAGTATCCAGCTCCATGAGTCGGTGGATTTCTCGGCCCCTGGTGGTCCGAGGTGTTTCCCGCTGCACAGATTCATGCGCCAGGGCCTCCTGCAGACAATGCACTTTGGTTTATTGCGCTATCTCTAATAGCACCCGAGATATCACCAGATATATGCTGGATTTTTCTCTGACCTTGAGTGTCCGGCCCCATGTGTCGGTGGTTTTCTCGGCCCCTGGTGGACCGAGGTCGATCCCGCTGCACAGATTCATGCGCCAGGGCCTCCTGCAGACAGTGCACTTTGATTTATCGCGCTATCTGTAATAGCACCCGAGGTATCATCAGATACATTCTGGATCTTTACATGTCCTTGAGTGTCCGGCCCCATGCGTCGGTGGTTTTCTCGTCCCCTGGTGGTATGAGGTTGTTCCTGCTGCACACATTCATGCGCCAGGGACTCCTACGGACAATGCACATTGATTTATCGTGCTATCTCTAATAGCACCCGAGATATCACCAGATATATGCTGGATTTTGCCCAGACCCTGAGTGTCCGGCCCCATGAGACGGTGGTTTTCTCGGCCCCTGGGGATCTGAGGTCCTTCCTGCTGCACAGATTCTTGCGCCAGGGCCTCCTGCAGATAATTAACTGTGATTTATTGCGCTATCTCTAATATCACCCGAGATACCACCAGATATATACTGGATTTTTACATGACCTTGGGTGACGAATTCCGAATATCTGTAATTTTCTCGGCCCCTGGTTGTCCGAGGTCGTTCCTGCTTCGCAGATTCATGCCCCAGGGCCTCCTGCAGACAATGCACTTTGATTTATCGCGCTATCTGTAATAGAACCCGAGATATCACCAGATATATGCTGGATTTTTACATGACATTGGGCGACGGATACCGAAAATCTGTAATTTTCTCAGCCCTTGGTGCTCCGATGTCGTTCCTGCTGCACAGATTCATGCGCCAGGTTCTCCTACAGACAATGCACTTTGATTTATCGCGCTATCACAAATAGCACCCGGGATATCACCAGATATATATTGGATTTTCCCCTGACCCTGAGTGTCCGGCCCCATGAGACGGTGGTTGTCTCGGCCCCTGGTGGTCCGAGGTCGTTCCCGCTAGCCAAATTCATGCGCCAGGGCCTCCTACAGACAATGCACTTTGATTTATTGCGGTATCTGTAATAGCACCCGAGATATCACCAGATATATATTGGATTTTTCCCTGACCCTGAGTGTCCGGCCCCATGACACCGTGGTTTTCTCGGCCCCTGGTGGTCCGAGGTCGTTCCCGCTGCACAGATTCATGCGCCAGGGCCTCCTGCAGATAATACAATTTGGTTTATTGCGCTACCTCTAGTAGCACCCGAGATATCACCAGATATGTATTCGGTTTTTCCCTGACCCTGAGTGTCCGGCCCAATGAGACGGTGGTTTTCTCGGCCCCTGGTGGTCCGAGGTCGTTCCCGCTGCACAGATTCATGCGCCAGGGCCTCCTGCAGATAATTCACTTTGGTTTATTGCGCTATCTCTAATAGCACCCGAGATATCACCAGATATATATTGGATTTTCCCCTGACCCTGAGTGTCCGTCCCCATGAGACGGTGGTTTTCTCGGCCCCTGGTGGTCCCAGGTCGTTCCCGCTGCCCAGATTCATGCGCCAGCGCCTCCTACAGACAATGCACTTTGGTTTATTGCGATATCTGTAATAGCACCCGAGATATCACCAGATATATATTGGATTTTTCCCTAACCCTGAGCGTCCGGCCCCATGAGACGGTGGTTGTCTCGGCCCCTGGTGGTCCGAGGTCGTTCCCGCTGCACAGATTCATGCACCAGAGCCTCCTGCAGACAATGCACTTTGGTTTATTGCGCTATCTGTTATAGCACCCGAGATATCACCTGATATATATTGGATTTTCCCCTGACCCTGAGTGTCCGTCCCCATGAGACGGTGGTTTTCTCGGCCCCTGGTGGTCCCAGGTCGTTCCCGCTGCCCAGATTCATGCGCCAGCGCCTCCTACAGACAATGCACTTTGGTTTATTGCGATATCTGTAATAGCACCCGAGATATCACCAGATATATATTGGATTTTTCCCTAACCCTGAGCGTCCGGCCCCATGAGACGGTGGTTGTCTCGGCCCCTGGTGGTCCGAGGTCTTTCCCGCTGCACAGATTCATGTGCCAGGGCCTCCTACAGACAATGCACTTTGGATTATTGCGCTATCTCTAATAGCACCCGAGATATCACCCGATATGTATTGGATTTTTCCCTGACCCTGAGTGTCCGGCCCCATGAGACTGTGGTTGTCTCGGCCCCTGGTGGTGCGAGGTCGTTCCCGCTGCACAGATTCATGCGCCAGGGCCTCCTGCAGACAATGCACTTTGGTTTATCGCGCTATCTGTAATAGCACCCGAGATATCACAAGGTATATATTTTATTTTGCCCTGACCCTGAGTGTCCGGCACCATGAGACGGTGGTTTACTCGGCCGCTGGTGGTCCGAAGACGTTCCTGCTGCACAGATTCATGCGCCAGGGCCTCCTACAGACAATGCACTTTGATTTATCGCGCTATCTGTAATAGCACCCGAGATATCACCAGATATATGCTGGATTTTTACATGACCTTGGGTGACGGATACCGAACATCTGTAATTTTCTCGGCCCCTGGATGTCCGAGGTCGTTTCTGCTGCCCAGATTCATGCGCAAGGGCCTCATACTGACAATGCACTTTGATTTATTGCGCTATCTCTAATAGCACCCGAGATATCACCAGGTATATATTGGATTTTTCCCCAACCCTGAGTGTCCGGCCCCATGAGACTATGGTTTTCTCGGCCCCTAGTGGTCCGAGGTCGTTCCCGCTGCACAGATTCATGCGCCAGGGCCTCCTGCAGATAATTCACATTAGTTTATTGCGCTATCTCTAATAGCACCCGAGATATCACCAGGTATATATTGGATTTTGCCCAGACCCTGAGTGTCCGGCACCATGAGACGGTGGCTTTCTCGGCCCCTGGCGGTCCGAAGACGTTCCTGCTGCACAGATTAATGCGCCAGGGCCGCCTACAGATAATTCACTTTGATTCATTGCGCTATCTGAAATAGCACCCGAGATATCACCAGATATATATTGGATTTTCCCCTGACCCTGAGTGTCCGGCCCCATGAGACTGTGGTTTTCTCGGCCCCTGGTGGTCCGAGGTCGTTCCTGCTGCACAGATTCATGCGCCAGGGCCTCCTGCAGATAATGCACTTTGATTTATTGCGCTATCTGAAATAGCACCCGAGATATCACCAGATATATATTGGATTTTCCCCTGACCCTGAGTGCCCGGGCCCGTGAGACTGTAATTTTCTCGGCCCTTGGTCGTCCGAGGTCGTTCCCGCTGCACAGATTCATGCGCCAGGGCCTCCTACAGACAATGCACTTTGATCTATTGCGCTATCTGTAATAGTACCCGAGATATCACCTGCTATATATTGGATTTTTCCCTGAACCTGAGTGTCCTGCCCCATGAGACGGTGGTTTTCTCGGCCCCTGGTGGTCCGAGGTCGTTCCCGCTGCACAGATTCTTGCGCCAGGGCCTCCTACAGACAATGCACTTTGATTTATTTCGCGATCTGAAACAGCACCCGAGATATCACCAGATATATATTGGATTTTTCCCTGACCCTGAGTGTCCGGCACCATGGGACGGTGGTTTCCTCGGCCCCTGGTGGTACGAGGTCGTTCCCGCTGCACAGATTCATGCGCCAGGGCCTCCTACAGACAATGCACTTTGATTTATTGCGCTATCTGTAATAGCACCCGAGGTATCACCAGATATATATTGGATTTTTCCCTGACCCTGAGTATCCGGCCCCATGAGACGGTGGTTTTCTCGGCACCTGGTGGTCCGAGGTCGTTCCCGCTGCACAGATTCATGCGCCAGGGCCACCTGCAGATAATTCACTTTGGTTTAATGCGCTATCTGTAATAGCACCCGAGATATCACCAGATATATAATGGATTTTTCCCTGACCCTGAGTGTCCGGCCCCATGGGACGGTGGTTTCCACGGCCCCTGGTGGTCCGAGGTCGTTCCCGCTGCAGAGATTCATGAGCCAGGGCCTCCTGCAGATAATTCACTTTGGTTTATTGCGCTATCTCTAATAGCACCCGAGATATCACCAGATATATATTGGATTTTCCCCTGACCCTGAGTGCCCGGGCCCATGAGACTGTAATTTTCTCGGCCCTTGGTGGTCCGAGGTCGTTCCCGCTGCACAGATTCATGCGCCAGGGCCTCCTACAGACAATGCACTTTGATTTATTGCGCTATCTGTAATAGCACCCGAGGTATCACCAGATATATATTGGATTTTTCCCTGACCCTGAGTGTCCGGCCAAATGAGACGGTGGTTTTCTCGGCCCCTGGTTGTCCGAGGTCGTTCCCGCTGCACAGACTCATGCGCCAGGGCCTCCTACAGACAATGCACTTTGATTTATTGGGCTATCTGTAATAGCACCCGAGATATCACCTGATACATATTGGATTTTCCCCGGACCCTGAGTGTCCGGCCCCATGAGACGGTGGTTTTCTCGGCCCCTGGTGGTCCGAGGTCGTTCCCGCTGCACAGATTCATGCGCCAGGGTCTCCTGCAGATAATTCACTTTGGTTTATTGCGCTATCTCTAATAGCACTCGAGATATCACCAGATATATATTGGACTTTTCCCGGATCCTGAGTGCCCGGCCCCATGAGACGGTGGTTTTCTCGGCCCCTGGTGGTCCGAGGTCGTTCCCGCTGCCCAGATTCATGCGCCAGGGCCCCCTACAGACAATGCAATTTGATTTTTTGCGCTATCTGTTATAGCATCCGAGATATCTCCAGATATATATTGGATTTTTCCCTGAACCTGAGTGTCGGGCCCCATGAGACAGTGGTTTTCTCGGCCCCTGGTGGTCCGAGGTCGTTCCCGCTGCACAGATTCACGCGCCAGGGCGTCCTACAGACAATGCACTTTGATTTATTGCTCGATCTCTAATAGCACCCGAGATATCACCTGATATATATTGGATTTTTCCCTGACCCTGATTGTCCGGCCCCATGTGTCGGTGGTTTTCTCGGCCCCTGGTGGTCCGAGGTCGATCCCGCTGCACAGATTCATGCGCCAGGGCCTCCTACAAATAATGTACTTTGATTTATTGGGCTATCTGTAATAGCACCCGAGATATCACCAGATATATATTGTATTTTTCCCCGACCCTGAGTGTCCGGCCCCATGAGACGGTGGTTTTCTCGGATCCTGGTGGTCCGAGGTCGTTCCCGCTGCACAGATACATGCGCCAGGGCCTCCTGCAGATAATTCAATTCGATTTATCGCGCTATCTCTAATAGCACCCGAGATATCACCAGATATATATTGTATTTTTACCCGACCCTGAGTGTCCGGCCCCATGGGACGGTGGTTTTCTCGGCCCTTGGTGGTCCGAGGTAGATACCGCTGCACAGATTCATGCGCCAGGGCCTCCTGCAGACAATGCACTTCGATTTTTCGCGCTATATGTAATAGCATCCGAGATATCACCAGATATATATTGGATTATTTCCTGACCCTGGGTGTCCGGCCCCATGGGACGGTGATTTTCTCGGATCCTGGTTGTCCGAGGTCGTTCCCGCTGGCCAGATTCATGCGCCAGGCCTCCTACAGACAATGCACTTTGGTTTATTGCGCTATCTTTAATAGCACCCGAGATATCACCAGATACATATTGTATTTTCCCCTGACCCTGAGTGTCCGGCCCCATGTGACCGTGGTTTTCTCGGCCCCTGGTGCTCCGAGGTCGTTCCCGCTGGCCAGATTCATGCGCCAGGCCTCCTACAGACAATGCACATTGGTTTATTGCGCTATCTCTAATAGCACCCGGGATATCACCAGATATATATTGGATTTTTCCCTCACCCTGAGTGTCCGGCCCCATGAGACGGTGGTTTTCTCGGCCCCTGGTTGTCCGAGGTCGTTCCCGCTCCACAGATGCATGCGCCAGGGCCTCCTGCAGATAATTCACTTTGGTTTATTGCGCTATCTCTAATAGCACCCATGATATCACCAGATATATATTCGATTTTCCCCTGACCCTGAGCGTCCGGCCCCATGAGACGGTGGTTTTCTCGGCCCCTGGTGGTCCGAGGTCGTTTCCACTGCCCAGATTCATGCGCCAGGGCCTCCTACAGACAATGCACTTTGATTTATTGCGGTATCTGTAAGAGCACCCGAGATATCAACAGATATATATTGGATTTTTCCCTGACCCTGAGTGTCCGGCCCCATGAGACGGTGGTTTTCTCGGCCCCTGGTGGTCCGAGGTCGTTCCCGCTGGCCAGATTCATGCGCCAGGCCTCCTACAGACAATGCACTTTGGTTTATTGCGCTATCTCTAATAGCATCCGAGATATCACCAGATATATGTTGGATTTTTCCCTCACCCTGAGTGTCCGGCCCCATGAGACGGCGGGTTTCTCGGCCCCTGGTGGTCCGAGGTCGTTCCCGCTCCACAGATGCATGCGCCAGGGCCTCCTGCAGATAACTCACTTTGGTTTATTGCGCTATCTCTAATAGCACCCCAGATATCACCAGATATATTTTGGATTTTCCCCTGACCCTGAGCGTCCGGCCCAATGAGACGGTGGTTTTCTAGGCCCCTGGTGGTCCGAGGTCGTTCCCGCGGGCCAGATTTATGCGCCAGGCCTCTTACAGACAATGCACTTTGGTTTATTGCGCTATCTCTAATAGCACCCGAGATATCACCAGATATATATCGGATTTTCCCCTGACCCTGAGTGTCCGGCCCCATGAGACGGTGGTTTTCTCGGCCCCTGGTGGTCCGAGGTCGTTCCCGCTGCACAGATTCATGCGCCAGGGCCTCCTGAAGATAATTCACTTTGGTTTATTGCGCTATCTCTAATAGCACCCGAGATATCACCAGATATATATTGGATTTTCCCCTGACCCTGAGTCTCCGGCCCCATGAGACGGTGGTTTTCTCGGCCCCTGGTGGTCCGCGGTCGTTCCCGCTGGCCAGATTCATGCGCCAGGCCTCCTACAGACAATGCACTTTGGTTTATTGCGCTATCTCTAATAGCACCCGAGATATCACCAGATATATATTGGATTTTCCCCGGACACTGAGTGTCCGGCCCAATGAGACGGTGGTTTTCTCGGCCCCTGTTTGTCCGAGGTCGTTCCCGCTGGCCAGATTCATGCGCCAGGCCTCCTACAGACAATGCACTTTGGTTTATTGCGCTATCTCTAATAGCACCCGAGATATCACCAGATACATATTGGATTTTCCCCTGAACCTGAGTGTCCGGCCCCATGTGACCGTGGTTTTCTCGGCCCCTGGTGCTCCGAGGTCGTTCCCGCTGGCCAGATTCATGCGCCAGGCCTCCTACAGACAATGCACATTGGTTTATTGCGCTATCTCTAATAGCACCCGGGATATCACCAGATATATATTGGATTTTTCCCTCACCCTGAGTGTCCGGCCCCATGAGACGGTGGTTTTCTCGGCCCCTGGTGGTCCGAGGTCGTTCCCGCTCCACAGATGCATGCGCGAGGGCCTCCTGCAGATAATTCACTTTGGTTTATTGCGCTATCTCTAATAGCACCCATGATATCACCAGATATATATTCGATTTTCCCCTGACCCTGAGTGTCCGGCCCCATGAGACGGTGGTTTTCTCGGCCCCTGGTTGACCGAGGTCGTTCCCGCTGGCCAGATTCATGCGCCAGGGCCTGCTACAGACAATGCACTTTGATTTACTGCGCTATCTCTAATAGCACCCGAGATATCACCAGATATATATTGGATTTTCCCCTGACTCTGAGAGTCCGGCCCCATGAGACGGTGGTTGTCTCGGCCCCTGGTGGTCCGAGGTCGTTCCCGCTGCACAGATGCATGCGCCAGGGCCTCCTACAGACAAGGCACTTTGATATATTGCGCTATCTGTAATAGCACCCGAGATATCAACAGATATATATTGGATTTTTCCCAGATCCTGAGTGTCCGGCCCCATGAGACGGTGATTTTCTCGGCCCCTGGTGGACCGAGGTCGTTCCCGCTGGCCAGATTCATGGGCCAGGGCCTGCTACAGACAATGCACTTTGATTTACTGCGCTATCTGTAATACCACCCGAGATATCACCAGATATATATTGGATTTTTCCCTGACCCTGAGTGTCCGGCCCCATGTGACCGTGGTTTTCTCGGCCCCTGGTACTCCGAGGTCGTTCCCGCTGGCCCGATTCATGCGCCAGGCCTCCTACAGACAATACGCTTTGCTTTATTGCGCTATCTCTAATAGCACCCGAGATATCACCAGATATATATTGGATTTTTCCCAGACCCTGAGTGTCCGGCCCCATGAGACGGTGGTTTTCTCGGCCCCTGGTGGACCGAGGTCGTTCCCGCTGGCCAGATTCATGCGCCAGGGCCTGCTACAGACAATGCACTTTGATTTACTGCGCTATCTGTAATAGCACCCGAGATATCACCAGATACATATTGGATTTTTCCCTGACCCTGAGTGTCCGGCCCCATGTGACCGTGGTTTTCACGGCCCCTGGTGGTCCGAGGTCGTTCCCGCTGGCCAGATTCATGCGCCAGGCCTCCTACAGACCATGCACTTTGGTTTATTGCGCTATCTCTAATAGCACCCGAGATATCACCAGATATATAATGGATTTGACCCGTACCCTGAGTGTCCGGCCCCATGAGACGGTGGTTTTCTCGGCCCCTGGTGGTCCGCGGTCGTTCCCATTGGCCAGATTCATGAGCCAGACCTCCTACAGACAATGCACGTTGATTTATTGCGCTATCTGTAATAGCACCCGAGATATCACCAGATATATATTGGATTTTTCCTTGACCCTGAGTGTCCGGCCCCATGAGACGGTGGTTTTCTCGGCCCCTGGTGGTCCGAGGTCGTTCCCGCTGGCCAGATTCATGCGCCAGGCCTCCTACAGACAATGAACTTTGGTTTATTGCGCTATCTCTAATAGCGCCCGAGATATCGCCAGATATATGTTGGATTTTCCCCGGACCCTGAGTGTCCGGCCCCATGAGACGGTGGTTTTCTCGGCACCTGGTGGTCCGAGGTCGTTCCCGCTTCACAGATGCATGCACCAGGGCCTCCTGCAGATAATTCACTATGGTTTATTGCGCTATCTCTAATAGCACCCGAGATATCACCAGATATATATTGGATTTTTCCCTTACCCTGAGTTTCCGGCCCCATGAGACGGTGGTTTTCTCGGCCCCTGGTGGTCCGAGGTCGTTCCCGCTGCACACATTCATGCGGCAGGGCCTCCTGCAGATAATTCACTTTGGTTTATTGCGCTATCTCTAATAGCACCCGAGATATCGCCAGATATATATTGGATTTTCCCCTGACCCTGAGTGTCCGGCCGCATGAGACGGTGGTTTTCTCGGATCCTGGTGGTCCGAGGTCCTTCCTGCAGGCCAGATTCATGCTCCAGGCCTCCTACAGACAATGCACTTTGGTTTATTGCGCTATCTCTAATAGCACCCGAGATATCACCAGATATATATTGGATTTTTCCGTGACCCTGAGTGTCCTGCCCCATGAGACGGTGGTTTTCTCGGCCCCAGGTGGTCCGAGGTCGTTCCCGCATCACCGATGCTTGCGCCAGGGCCTCCTGCAGATAATTCACTTTGGTTTAATGCGCTATCTCTAATAGCATCCGAGATATCACCAGATATATGCTGGATTTTTTCATGACCTTGGGTGACGGAGACCGAAAATCTGTAATTTTCTCGGCCCCTGGTGGTCCGAGGTCCTTCCTGCTGCACAGATTCATGCGCAAGGGCCTCCTACGGACAATGCACTTTGGTTTATTGCGTTATCTCTAATAACACCCGAGATATCACCAGATATATATTGGATTTTCCCCTGATCCTGAGTGTCCGGCCCTATGAGATGGTGGTTTTCTCGGTCCCTGGTTGTCCGAGGTCGTTCCCGCTGCACAGATTCATGCGACAGGGCCTCCTGCAGATAATTCATTTTGGTTTATTGCTCTATCTCTAATAGCACCCGAGATAGCACCAGATATATATTTGATTTTCCCCGACCCTGAGTGTCCGGCCCCATGAGACGGTGGTTTTCTCGGCCCCTGGTGGTCCGAGGTCATTCCCGCTGCACAGATTCATGCACCAGGGCCTCCTGCAGATAATTCAATTTGGTTTATTGCGCTATCTCTAATAGCACCCGAGATATCACCAGATATATATTGGATTTTTCCCTGACCCTGAGTGTCCGGCCCCATGAGACGGTGGTTTGCTCGGCCCCTGGTGCTCCGAGGTCGTTCCCGCTGGCCAGATTCATGCGCCAGGCCTCCTACAGACAATACACTTTGGTTTATTGCGCTGTCTCTAATAGCACGCGAGATATCACCAGATATATATTGGATTTTTCCCTGACCCTGAGTGTCCGGCCCCATGAGACGGTGGTTTTCTCGCCCCCAGGAGGTCCGTGGTCGATCCCGCTTCACAGATGCATGCGCCAGGGCCTCCTGCAGATAATTCACTTTGGTTTATTGCGCTATCTCTAATAGCACCCGAGATATCACCAGATATATGCTGGATTTTCCCCTGATCCTGAGTGTCCGGCCCCATGAGACGGTGGTTTTCTCGGCCCCTGGTGCTCCGAGGTCTTTCCCGCTGCACAGATTCATGCGCCAGGGCCGCCTACAGACAATGCACTTTGATTTATTGCGCTATCTGTAATAGCACCCGAGATATCGCCAGATATATATTGGATTTTCCCCGGACCCTGAGTGTCCGGCCCCATGAGACGGTGGTTTTCTCGGCCCCTGGTGGTCCGAGGTCGTTCCCGCTGGCCAGATTCATGCGCCAGGGCCTCCTACAGACCATGCACTTTGGTTTATTGCGCTATTTCTAATAGCACCCGAGATATCAACAGATATATATTGGATTTTCCCCTGACCCTGAGTGTCCGGCCCCATGAGACGGTGGTTTTCTCGGCCCCAGGTGGTCAGAGGTCGTTCCCGCTGGCCAGATTCATGCGCCAGGCCTCCTACAGACAATGCACTTTGATTTATTGCGCTATCTGTAATAGCACCCGAGATATCACCAGATATATATTGGATTTTTCCCTGACCCTGAGTTTCCGGCCCCATGAGACGGTGGTTTTCTCGGCCCCTGGTGGTCCGAGGTCGTTGCCGCTGCACACATTCATGCGCCAGGGCTTCCTGCAGATAATTCACTTGGGTTTATTGCGCTATCTCTAATAGCACCCGAGATATCGCCAGATATATATTGGATTTTCCCCGGACCCTGAGTGTCCGGCCCCATGAGACGGTGGTTTTCTCGGCCCCTGGTGGTCCGAGGTCGTTCCCGCTGGCCAGATTCATGCGCCAGGCATCCTACAGACAATGCACTTTGGTTTATTGCGCTATCTCTAATAGCACCCGAGATATCACCAGATACATATTGGATTTTCCCCTGAACCTGAGTGTCCGGCCCCATGTGACCGTGGTTTTCTCGGCCCCTGGTGCTCCGAGGTCGTTCCCGCTGTCCAGATTCATACGCCAGGCCTCCTACAGACAATGCACTTTGGTTTATTGCGCTATCTCTAATAGCACCCGAGATATCACCAGATATATATTGGATTTTTCCCTTACCCTGAGTTTCCGGCCCCATGAGACGGTGGTTTTCTCGGCCCCTGGTGGTCCGAGGTCGTTCCCGCTGCACACATTCATGCGGCAGGGCCTCCCGCAGATAATTCACTTTGGTTTATTGCGCTATCTCTAAGAGCACCCGAGATATCGCCAGATATATATTGGATTTTCCCCTGACCCTGAGTGTCCGGCCGCATGAGACGGTGGTTTTCTCGGATCCTGGTGGTCCGAGGTCCTTCCTGCAGGCCAGATTCATGCGCCAGGCCTCCTACAGACAATGCACTTTGGTTTATTGCGCTATCTCTAATAGCACCCGAGATATCACCAGATATATATTGGATTTTTCCGTGACCCTGAGTGTCCTGCCCCATGAGATGGTGGTTTTCTCGGCCCCAGGTGGTCCGAGGTCGTTCCCGCATCACCGATGCTTGCGCCAGGGCCTCCTGCAGATAATTCACTTTGGTTTAATGCGCTATCTCTAATAGCATCCGAGATATCACCAGATATATGCTGGATTTTTACATGACCTTGGGTGACGGAGACCGAAAATCTGTAATTTTCTCGGCCCCTGGTGGTCCGAGGTCCTTCCTGCTGCACAGATTCATGCGCAAGGGCCTCCTACGGACAATGCACTTTGGTTTATTGCGTTATCTCTAATAACACCCGAGATATCACCAGATATATATTGGATTTTCCCCTGATCCTGAGTGTCCGGCCCTATGAGATGGTGGTTTTCTCGGTCCCTGGTTGTCCGAGGTCGTTCCCGCTGCACAGATTCATGCGACAGGGCCTCCTGCAGATAATTCATTTTGGTTTATTGCTCTATCTCTAATAGCACCCGAGATAGCACCAGATATATATTTGATTTTCCCCGACCCTGAGTGTCCGGCCCCATGAGACGGTGGTTTTCTCGGCCCCTGGTGGTCCGAGGTCATTCCCGCTGCACAGATTCATGCACCAGGGCCTCCTGCAGATAATTCACTTTGGTTTATTGCGCTATCTCTAATAGCACCCGAGATATCACCAGATATATATTGGATTTTTCCCTGACCCTGAGTGTCCGGCCCCATGAGACGGTGGTTTGCTCGGCCCCTGGTGCTCCGAGGTCGTTCCCGCTGGCCAGATTCATGCGCCAGGCCTCCTACAGACAATACACTTTGGTTTATTGCGCTGTCTCTAATAGCACGCGAGATATCACCAGATATATATTGGATTTTTCCCTGACACTGAGTGTCCGGCCCCATGAGACGGTGGTTTTCTCGCCCCCAGGAGGTCCGTGGTCGATCCCGCTTCACAGATGCATGCGCCAGGGCCTCCTGCAGATAATTCACTTTGGTTTATTGCGCTATCTCTAATAGCACCCGAGATATCACCAGATATATGCTGGATTTTCCCCTGATCCTGAGTGTCCGGCCCCATGAGACGGTGGTTTTCTCGGCCCCTGGTGCTCCGAGGTCTTTCCCGCTGCACAGATTCATGCGCCAGGGCCGCCTACAGACAATGCACTTTGATTTATTGCGCTATCTGTAATAGCACCCGAGATATCGCCAGATATATATTGGATTTTCCCCGGACCCTGAGTGTCCGGCCCCATGAGACGGTGGTTTTCTCGGCCCCTGGTGGTCCGAGGTCGTTCCGCTGGCCAGATTCATGCGCCAGGCATCCTACAGACAATGCACTTTGGTTTATTGCGCTATCTCTAATAGCACCCGAGATATCACCAGATACATATTGGATTTTCCCCTGAACCTGAGTGTCCGGCCCCATGTGACCGTGGTTTTCTCGGCCCCTGGTGCTCCGAGGTCGTTCCCGCTGTCCAGATTCATGCGCCAGGCCACCTACAGACAATGCACTTTGGTTTATTGCGCTATCTCTAATAGCACCCGAGATATCACCAGATATATGCTGGATTTTTACATGACCTTGGGTGACGGAGACCGAAAATCTGTAATTTTCTCGGCCCCTGGTGGTCCGAGGTCCTTCCTGCTGCACAGATTCATGCGCAAGGGCCTCCTACGGACAATGCACTTTGGTTTATTGCGTTATCTCTAATAACACCCGAGATATCACCAGATATATATTGGATTTTCCCCTGATCCTGAGTGTCCGGCCCTATGAGATGGTGGTTTTCTCGGTCCCTGGTTGTCCGAGGTCGTTCCCGCTGCACAGATTCATGCGCCAGGGCCTCCTGCAGATAATTCACTTTGGTTTATTGCGCTATCTCTAATAGCACCCGAGATATCACCAGATATATATTGGATTTTCCCCTGACCCTGAGTGTCCGGCCCCATGAGACGGTGGTTTGCTCGGCCCATGGTGCTCCGAGGTCGTTCCCGCTGCCCAGATTCATGCGCCAGGCCTCCTACAGACAATACACTTTGGTTTATTGCGCTGTCTCTAATAGCACGCGAGATATCACCAGATATATATTGGATTTTTCCCTGACCCTGAGTGTCCGGCCCCATGAGACGGTGGTTTTCTCGCCCCCAGGAGGTCCGTGGTCGATCCCGCTTCACAGATGCATGCGCCAGGGCCTCCTGCAGATAATTCACTTTGGTTTATTGCGCTATCTCTAATAGCACCCGAGATATCACCAGATATATGCTGGATTTTCCCCTGATCCTGAGTGTCCGGCCGCATGAGACGGTGGTTTTCTCGGCCCCTGGTGCTCCGAGGTCTTTCCCGCTGCACAGATTCATGCGCCAGGGCCGCCTACAGACAATGCACTTTGATTTATTGCGCTATCTGTAATAGCACCCGAGATATCACCAGATATATATTGGATTTTTCACTGATCCTGAGTGTCCGGCCCCATGAGACGGTGGTTTTCTCGGCCCCTGGTGCTCCGAGGTCTTTCCCGCTGCACAGATTCATGCGCCAGGGCCGCCTACAGACAATGCACTTTGATTTATTGCGCTATCTGTAATAGCACCCGAGATATCACCAGATATATATTGGATTTTTCACTGACCCTGAGTTTCCGGCCCCATGAGACGGTGGTTTTCTCGGCCCCTGGTGGTCCGAGGTCGTTCCCGCTGCACACATTAATGCGCCAGGGCCTCCTGCAGATAATTCACTTTGGTTTATTGCGCTATCTCTAATAGCACCCGAGATATCGCCAGATATATATTGGATTTTCCCCGGACCCTGAGTGTCCGGCCCCATGAGGCGGTGGTTTTCTCGGCCCCTGGTGGTCCGAGGTCGTTCCCGCTGGCCAGATTCATGCGCCAGGCATCCTACAGACAATGCACTTTGGTTTATTGCGCTATCTCTAATAGCACCCGAGATATCACCAGATATATATTGGATTTTTCCCTGACCCTGAGTTTCCGGCCCCATGAGACGGTGGTTTTCTCGGCCCCTGGTGGTCCGAGGTCGTTCCCGCTGCACACATTCATGCGCCAGGGCCTCCTGCAGATAATTCACTTTGGTTTATTGCGCTATCTCTAATAGCACCCGAGATATCGCCAGATATATATTGGATTTTCCCCGGACCCTGAGTGTCCGGCCCCATGAGACGGTGGTTTTCTCGGCCCCTGGTGGTCCGAGGTCTTTCCCGCTGCACAGATTCATGCGCCAGGGCCGCCTACAGACAATGCACTTTGATTTATTGCGGTATCTGTAATAGCACCCGAGATATCACCAGATATATATTGGATTTTTCACTGACCCTGAGTGTCCGGCCCCATGAGACGGTGGTTTTCTCGGCCCCAGGTGGTCCGAGGTCGTTCCCGCTGGCCAGATTCATGCGCCAGGCCTCCTACAGACAATGCACTTTGATTTATTGCGCTATCTGTAATAGCACCCGAGATATCACCAGATATATATTGGATTTTTCCCTGACCCTGAGTTTCCGGCCCCATGAGACGGTGGTTTTCTCGGCCCCTGGTGGTCCGAGGTCGTTCCCGCTGCACACATTCATGCGCCAGGGCCTCCTGCAGATAATTCACTTTGGTTTATTGCGCTATCTCTAATAGCACCCGAGATATCGCCAGATATATATTGGATTTTCCCCGGACCCTGAGTGTCCGGCCCCATGAGACGGTGGTTTTCTCGGCCCCTGGTGGTCCGAGGTCGTTCCCGCTGGCCAGATTCATGCGCCAGGCATCCTACAGACAATGCACTTTGGTTTATTGCGCTATCTCTAATAGCACCCGAGATATCACCAGATATATATTGGATTTTTCCCTGACCCGGAGTGTCCGGCCCCATGAGACGGTGGTTTTCTCGGCCGCTGGTGGACCGAGGTCGTTCCCGCTGCACAGATGCATGCGCCAGGGCGTCCTGCAGATAATTCACTTTGGTTTATTGCGCTATCTCTAATAGCACCCGAGATATCACCAGATATATATTGGATTTTCCCCAGACCCTGAGTGTCCGGCCCCATGAGACGGTGGTTTTCTCGGCCCCTGGTGGTCCCAGATCGTTCCCGCTACCCAGATTCATGCGCCAGGGCCTCCTTCAGACAATGCACTTTGATTCATTGCGCTATCTCTAATAGCACCCGAGATATCACCAGATATATATTGGATTTTTCGCTGACCCTGAGTGTCCGGCCCCATGAGACGGTGGTTTTCTCGGCCCCTGGTGGACCGAGGTCGTTCCCGCTGCACAGATGCATGCGCCAGGGCCTCCTGCAGATAATTCACTTTGGTTTATTGCGCTATCTCTAATAGCACCCGAGATATCACCAGATATACATTGGATTTTCCCCTGACCCTGAGTGTCCGGCCCCATGAGACGGTGGTTGTCTCGGCCCCTGGTGGTCCGAGGTCGTTCCCGCTGCACTGATGCATGCGCCAGGGCCTCTTGCAGATAATTCACTTTGGTTTATTGCGCTATCTGTAATAGCACTCGCGATATCACCAGATATATATTGGATTTTCCCCTGACCCTGAGTGTCCGGCCCCATGAGACGGTGGTTTTCTCGGCCCCTCGTGGTCCGAGATCGTTCCCGCTGCACAGATGCATGCGCCAGGGCCTCCTGCAGATAATTCACTTTGGTTTATTGCGCTATCTCTAATAACACTCGAGATATCACCAGATATATATTGGATTTTTCCATGACCCTGAGTGTCCGGCCCCATGAGACGGTGGTTTTCTCGGCCCCTGGTGGACCGAGGTCGTTCCCGCTGCACAGATGCATGCGCCAGGGCCTCCTGCAGATAATTCACTTTGGTTTATTGCGCTATCTCTAATAGCACCCGAGATATCACCAGATATACATTGGATTTTCCCCTGACCCTGAGTGTCCGGCCCCATGAGACGGTGGTTGTCTCGGCCCCTGGTGGTCCGAGGTCGTTCCCGCTGCACTGATGCATGCGCCAGGGCCTCTTGCAGATAATTCACTTTGGTTTATTGCGCTATCTCTAATCGCACCCGCGATATCACCAGATATATATTGGATTTTTCCCTGACCCTGATTGTCCGGCCCCATGAGACGGTGGTTTTTTCGGCCCCTGGTGGTCCGAGATCGTTCCCGCTGCACAGATTCATGCGCCAGGGCCTCCTTCAGACAATGCACTCTGATTTATTGCGCTATCTCTAATAGCACACGAGATATGACCAGATATATATTTGATTTTTTCCTGACCCTGAGTGTCCGGCCCCATGAGACGGTGGTTTTCTCGGCCCCTGGTGGTCCGAGATCGTTCCCGCTGCCCAGATTCATGCGCCAGGGCCTCCTACAGACATCGCACTTTAATTTATTGCGCTATCTGTAATAGCACCCGAGATATCACCAGATATATATTGGATTTTTCGCTGACCCTGAGTGTCCGGCCCCATGAGACGGTGGTTTTCTCGGCCCCTGGTGGTCCGAGGTCGTTTCCGCTGAACAGATTCATGCGGCAGGGCCTCCTGCAGATAATTCACTCTGGTTTATTGCGCTATCTCTAATAGCACCCGAGATATCACCAGATATATATTGGATTTTCCCCTGACCCTGAGTGTCCGGCCCCATGAGACGGTGGTTTTCTCGGCTCCTGGTGGTCCGATATCGTTCCCGCTGCCCAGATGCATGCGCCAGGGCCTCCTGCAGATAATTCACTCTGGTTTATTGCGCTATCTCTAATAGCACCCGAGATATCACCAGATATACATTGGATTTTCCCCTGACCCTGAGTGTCCTGCCCCATGAGACGGTGGATGTATCGGCCCCTGGTGGTCCGAGGTCGTTCCCGCTGCACTGATGCATGCGCCAGGGCCTCTTGCAGATAATTCACTTTGGTTTATTGCGCTATCTCTAATAGCACCCGCGATATCACCAGATATATATTGGATTTTTCCCTGACACTGAGTGTCCGGCCCCATGTGACGGTGGTTTTCTCGGCTCCTGGTGGTCCGAGATCGTTCCCGCTGCCCAGATGCATGCGCCAGGGCCTCCTGCAGATAATTCACTTTGGTTTATTGCGCTATCTCTAATAGCACCCGAGATATCACCAGATATACATTGGATTTTCGCCTGACCCTGAGTGTCCGGCCCCATGAGACGGTGGTTGTCTCGGCCCCTGGTGGTCCGAGGTCGTTCCCGCTGCACTGATGCATGCGCCAGAGCCTCTTGCAGATAATTCACTTTGGTTTATTGCGCTATCTCTAATAGCACCCGCGATATCACCAGATATATATTGGATTTTTCCCTGACCCTGAGTGTCCGGCCCCATGAGACGGTGGTTTTCTCGGCCCCTGGTGGACCGAGGTCGTTCCCGCTGCACTGATGCATGCGCCAGAGCCTCTTGCAGATAATTCACTTTGGTTTATTGCGCTATCTCTAATAGCACCCGCGATATCACCAGATATATATTGGATTTTTCCCTGACCCTGAGTGTCCGGCCCCATGAGACGGTGGTTTTCTCGGCCCCTGGTGGACCGAGGTCGTTCCCGCTGCACAGATGCATGCGCCAGGGCCTCCTTCAGACAATGCACTTTGATTTATTGCGCTATCTCTAATAGCACACGAGATATCACCAGATATATATTTGATTTTTCCCTGACCCTGAGTGTCCGGCCCCATGAGACGGTGGTTTTCTCGGCCCCTGGTGGTCCGAGATCGATCCCGCTGCCCAGATGCATGCGCCAGGGCCTCCTGCAGATAATTCACTTTGGTTTATTGCGCTATCTCTAATAGCACCCGAGATATCACCAGATATACATTGGATTTTCCCCTGACCCTGAGTGTCCGGCCCCATGAGACGGTGGTTTTCTCGGCCCCTGGAGGTCCGAGGTCGTTCCCGCTGCACAGATTCATGCGCCAGGGACTCCTGCAGATAATGCACTTTGATTTATTGCGCTATCTCTAATAGCACACGAGATATGACCAGATATATATTTGATTTTTTCCTGACCCTGAGTGTCCGGCCCCATGAGACGGTGGTTTTCTCGGCCCCTGGTGGTCCGAGGTCGTTTCCGCTGAACAGATTCATGCGGCAGGGCCTCCTGCAGATAATTCACTCTGGTTTATTGCGCTATCTCTAATAGCACCCGAGATATCACCAGATATATATTGGATTTTCCCCTGACCCTGAGTGTCCGGCCCCATGAGACGGTGGTTTTCTCGGCTCCTGGTGGTCCGAGATCGTTCCCGCTGCCCAGATGCATGCGCCAGGGCCTCCTGCAGATAATTCACTTTGGTTTATTGCGCTATCTCTAATAGCACCCGAGATATCACCAGATATACATTGGATTTTCCCCTGACCCTGAGTGTCCGGCCCCATGAGACGGTGGTTGTCTCGGCCCCTGGTGGTCCGAGGTCGTTCCCGCTGCACTGATGCATGCGCCAGAGCCTCTTGCAGATAATTCACTTTGGTTTATTGCGCTATCTCTAATAGCACCCGCGATATCACCAGATATATATTGGATTTTTCCCTGACCCTGAGTGTCCGGCCCCATGAGACGGTGGTTTTCTCGGCCCCTGGTGGACCGAGGTCGTTCCCGCTGCACAGATGCATGCGCCAGGGCCTCCTGCAGATAATTCACTTTGGTTTATTGCGCTATCTCTAATAACACTCGAGATATCACCAGATATATATTGGATTTTTCCCTGACCCTGAGTGTCCGGCCCCATGAGACGGTGGTTTTCTCGGCCCCTGGTGGACCGAGGTCGTTCTTGCTGCACAGATGCATGCGCCAGGGCCTCCTGCAGATAATTCACTTTGGTTTATTGCGCTATCTCTAATAGCACCCGAGATATCACCAGATATATATTGGATTTTCCCCAGACCCTGAGTGTCCGGCCCCATGAGACGGTGGTTTTCTCGGCCCCTGGTGGTCCGAGATCGTTCCCGCTACCCAGATTCATGCGCCAGGGCCTCCTTCAGACAATGCACTTTGATTCATTGCGCTATCTCTAATAGCACCCGAGGTATCACCAGATATATATTGGATTTTTCGCTGACGCTGAGTGTCCGGCCCCATGAGACGGTGGTTTTCTCGGCCCCTGGTGGTCCGAGATCGTTCCCGCTGCCCAGATTCATGCGCCAGGGCCTCCTTCAGACAATGCACTTTGATTTATTGCGCTATCTCTAATAGCACACGAGATATCACCAGATATATATTTGATTTTTCCCTGACCCTGAGTGTCCGGCCCCATGAGACGGTGGTTTTCTCGGCCCCTGGTGGTCCGAGATCGATCCCGCTGCCCAGATGCATGCGCCAGGGCCTCCTGCAGATAATTCACTTTGGTTTATTGCGCTATCTCTAATAGCACCCGAGATATCACCAGATATACATTGGATTTTCCCCTGACCCTGAGTGTCCGGCCCCATGAGACGGTGGTTTTCTCGGCCCCTGGAGGTCCGAGGTCGTTCCCGCTGCACAGATTCATGCGCCAGGGACTCCTGCAGATAATGCACTTTGATTTATTGCGCTATCTCTAATAGCACACGAGATATGACCAGATATATATTTGATTTTTTCCTGACCCTGAGTGTCCGGGCCCATGAGACGGTGGTTTTCTCGGCCCCTGGTGGTCCGAGATCGTTCCCGCTGCCCAGATTCATGCGCCAGGGCCTCCTACAGACATCGCACTTTGATTTATTGCGCTATCTGTAATAGCACCCGAGATATCACCAGATATATATTGGATTTTTCGCTGACCCTGAGTGTCCGGCCCCATGAGACGGTGGTTTTCTCGGCCCCTGGTGGTCCGAGGTCGTTTCCGCTGAACAGATTCATGCGGCAGGGCCTCCTGCAGATAATTCACTCTGGTTTATTGCGCTATCTCTAATAGCACCCGAGATATCACCAGATATATATTGGATTTTCCCCTGACCCTGAGTGTCCGGCCCCATGAGACGGTGGTTTTCTCGGCTCCTGGTGGTCCGAGATCGTTCCCGCTGCCCAGATGCATGCGCCAGGGCCTCCTGCAGATAATTCACTTTGGTTTATTGCGCTATCTCTAATAGCACCCGAGATATCACCAGATATACATTGGATTTTCCCCTGACCCTGAGTGTCCGGCCCCATGAGACGGTGGTTGTCTCGGCCCCTGGTGGTCCGAGGTCGTTCCCGCAGCACTGATGCATGCGCCAGGGCCTCTTGCAGATAATTCACTTTGGTTTATTGCGCTACTATATCTCTAATAGCACCCGCGATATCACCAGATATATATTGGATTTTTCCCTGACCCTGAGTGTCCGGCCCCATGAGACGGTGGTTTTCTCGGCCCCTGGTGGACCGAGGTCGTTCCCGCTGCACAGATGCATGCGCCAGGGCCTCCTGCAGATAATTCACTTTGGTTTATTGCGCTATCTCTAATAACACCCGAGCTATCACCAGATATATATTGGATTTTTCCCTGACCCGGAGTGTCCGGCCCCATGAGACGGTGGTTTTCTCGGCCCCTGGTGGACCGAGGTCGTTCCCGCTGCACAGATGCATGCGCCAGGGCCTCCTGCAGATAATTCACTTTGGTTTATTGCGCTATCTCTAATAGCACCCGAGATATCACCAGATATATATTGGATTTTTCCCTGACCCTGAGTGTCCGGCCCCATGAGACGGTGGTTTTCTCGGCCCCTGGTGGTCCGAGGTCGTTTCCGCTGAACAGATTCATGCGGCAGGGCCTCCTGCAGATAATTCACTCTGGTTTATTGCGCTATCTCTAATAGCACCCGAGATATCACCAGATATTTATTGGATTTTCCCCTGACCCTGAGTGTCCGGCCCCATGAGACGGTGGTTTTCTCGGCTCCTGGTGGTCCGAGATCGTTCCCGCTGCCCAGGTGCATGCGCCAGGGCCTCCTGCAGATAATTCACTTTGGTTTATTGCGCTATCTCTAATAGCACCCGAGATATCACCAGATATATATTGGATTTTCCACTGACCCTGAGTGTCCGGCCCCATGAGACGGTGGTTTTCTCGGCTCCTGGTGGTCCGAGATCGTTCCCGCTGCCCAGATGCATGCGCCAGGGCCTCCTGCAGATAATTCACTTTGGTTTATTGCGCTATCTCTAATAGCACCCGAGATATCACCAGATATACATTGGATTTTCCCCTGACCCTGAGTGTCCGGCCCCATGAGACGGTGGTTGTCTCGGCCCCTGGTGGTCCGAGATCGTTCCCGCTGCCCAGATGCATGCGCCAGGGCCTCCTGCAGATAATTCACTTTGGTTTATTGCGCTATCTCTAATAGCACCCGAGATATCACCAGATATACATTGGATTTTTCCCTGACCCTGAGTGTCCGGCCCCATGAGACGGTGGTTTTCTCGGCCCCTGGTGGACCGAGGTCGTTCCCGCTGCACAGATGCATGCGCCAGGGCCTCCTGCAGATAATTCACTTTGGTTTGTTGCGCTCTCTGTAATAGCACCAGAGATATCACCAGATATGTATTGGATTTTTCGCTGACCCTGAGTGTCCGGCCCCATGAGACGGTGGTTTTCTCGGCCCCTGGTGGTCCGAGATCGTTACCGCTGCCCAGATTCATGCGCCAGGGCCTCCTACAGACATTGCACTTTGATTTATTGCGCTATCTGTAATAGCACCCGAGATATCACCAGATATATATTGGATTTTTCGCTGACCCTGAGTGTCCGGCCCCATGAGACGGTGGTTTTCTCGGCCCCTGGTGGTCCGAGGTCGTTTCCGCTGAACAGATTCATGCGGCAGGGCCTCCTGCAGATAATTCACTCTGGTTTATTGCGCTATCTCTAATAGCACCCGAGATATCACCAGATATATATTGGATTTTCCCCTGACCCTGAGTGTCCGGCCCCATGAGACGGTGGTTTTCTCGGCTCCTGGTGGTCCGAGATCGTTCCCGCTGCCCAGATGCATGCGCCAGGGCCTCCTGCAGATAATTCACTTTGGTTTATTGCGCTATCTCTAATAGCACCCGAGATATCACCAGATATACATTGGATTTTCCCCTGACCCTGAGTGTCCGGCCCCATGAGACGGTGGTTTTCTCGGCCCCTGGTGGACCGAGGTCGTTCCCGCTGCACAGATGCATGCGCCAGGGCCTCCTGCAGATAATTCACTTTGGTTTATTGAGCTATCTCTAATAGCACCCGAGATATCACCAGATATATATTGGATTTTCCCCAGACCCTGAGTGTCCGGCCCCATGAGACGGTGGTTTTCTCGGCCCCTGGTGGTCCGAGATCGTTCCCGCTACCCAGATTCATGCGCCAGGGCCTCCTTCAGACAATGCACTTTGATTCATTGCGCTATCTCTAATAGCACCCGAGATATCACCAGATATATATTGGATTTTTCGCTGACGCTGAGTGTCCGGCCCCATGAGACGGTGGTTTTCTCGGCCCCTGGTGGTCCGAGATCGTTCCCGCTGCCCAGATTCATGCGCCAGGGCCTCCTTCAGACAATGCACTTTGATTTATTGCGCTATCTCTAATAGCACACGAGATATCACCAGATATATATTTGATTTTTCCCTGACCCTGAGTGTCCGGCCCCATGAGACGGTGGTTTTCTCGGCCCCTGGTGGTCCGAGATCGATCCCGCTGCCCAGATGCATGCGCCAGGGCCTCCTGCAGATAATTCACTTTGGTTTATTGCGCTATCTCTAATAGCACCCGAGATATCACCAGATATACATTGGATTTTCCCCTGACCCTGAGTGTCCGGCCCCATGAGACGGTGGTTTTCTCGGCCCCTGGAGGTCCGAGGTCGTTCCCGCTGCACAGATTCATGCGCCAGGGACTCCTGCAGATAATGCACTTTGGTTTATTGCGCTATCTCTAATAGCACACGAGATGTCACCAGATATATATTGGATTTTTCCCTGACCCTGAGTGTCCGGCCCCATGAGACGGTGGTTTTCTCGGCCCCTAGTGGTCCGAGATCGTTCCCGCTGCATAGATTCATGCGCCAGGGCCTCCTTCAGACAATGCATTTTGATTTATTGCGCTATCTCTAATAGCACACGAGATATGACCAGATATATATTTGATTTTCCCCAGACCCTGTGTGTCCGGCCCCATGAGACGGTGGTTTTCTCGGCCCCTGGTGGTCCGAGATCGTTCCCGCTACCCAGATTCATGCGCCAGGGCCTCCTTCAGACAATGCACTTTGATTCATTGCGCTATCTCTAATAGCACCCGAGATATCACCAGATATATATTGGATTTTTCGCTGACGCTGAGTGTCCGGCCCCATGAGACGGTGGTTTTCTCGGCCCCTGGTGGTCCGAGATCGTTCCCGCTGCCCAGATTCATGCGCCAGGGCCTCCTTCAGACAATGCACTTTGATTTATTGCGCTATCTCTAATAGCACACGAGATATCACCAGATATATATTTGATTTTTCCCTGACCCTGAGTGTCCGGCCCCATGAGACGGTGGTTTTCTCGGCCCCTGGTGGTCCGAGATCGATCCCGCTGCCCAGATGCATGCGCCAGGGCCTCCTGCAGATAATTCACTTTGGTTTATTGCGCTATCTCTAATAGCACCCGAGATATCACCAGATATACATTGGATTTTCCCCTGACCCTGAGTGTCCGGCCCCATGAGACGGTGGTTTTCTCGGCCCCTGGAGGTCCGAGGTCGTTCCCGCTGCACAGATTCATGCGCCAGGGACTCCTGCAGATAATGCACTTTGGTTTATTGCGCTATCTCTAATAGCACACGAGATGTCACCAGATATATATTTGATTTTTCCCTGACCCTGAGTGTCCGGCCCCATGAGACGGTGGTTTTCTCGGCCCCTAGTGGTCCGAGATCGTTCCCGCTGCATAGATTCATGCGCCAGGGCCTCCTTCAGACAATGCACTTTGATTTATTGCGCTATCTCTAATAGCACCCGAGATATCACCAGATATATATTGGATTTTCCCCTGACCCTGAGTGTCCGGCCCCATGAGACGGTGGTTTTCTCGGCTCCTGGTGGTCCGAGATCGTTCCCGCTGCCCAGATGCATGCGCCAGGGCCTCCTGCAGATAATTCACTTTGGTTTATTGCGCTATCTCTAATAGCACCCGAGATATCACCAGATATACATTGGATTTTCCCCTGACCCTGAGTGTCCGGCCCCATGAGACGGTGGTTGTCTCGGCCCCTGGTGGTCCGAGGTCGTTCCCGCTGCACTGATGCATGCGCCAGGGCCTCCTACAGACATCGCACTTTGATTTATTGCGCTATCTGTAATAGCACCCGAGATATCACCAGATATATATTGGATTTTTCGCTGACCCTGAGTGTCCGGCCCCATGAGACGGTGGTTTTCTCGGCCCCTGGTGGTCCGAGGTCGTTTCCGCTGAACAGATTCATGCGGCAGGGCCTCCTGCAGATAATTCACTCTGGTTTATTGCGCTATCTCTAATAGCACCCGAGATATCACCAGATATATATTGGATTTTCCCCTGACCCTGAGTGTCCGGCCCCATGAGACGGTGGTTTTCTCGGCTCCTGGTGGTCCGAGATCGTTCCCGCTGCCCAGATGCATGCGCCAGGGCCTCCTGCAGATAATTCACTTTGGTTTATTGCGCTATCTCTAATAGCACCCGAGATAACACCAGATATACATTGGATTTTCCCCTGACCCTGAGTGTCCGGCCCCATGAGACGGTGGTTGTCTCGGCCCCTGGTGGTCCGAGGTCGTTCCCGCTGCACTGATGCATGCGCCAGGGCCTCTTGCAGATAATTCACTTTGGTTTATTGCGCTACTATATCTCTAATAGCACCCGCGATATCACCAGATATATATTGGATTTTTCCCTGACCCTGAGTGTCCGGCCCCATGAGACGGTGGTTTTCTCGGCCCCTGGTGGACCGAGGTCGTTCCCGCTGCACAGATGCATGCGCCAGGGCCTCCTGCAGATAATTCACTTTGGTTTATTGCGCTATCTCTAATAACACCCGAGCTATCACCAGATATATATTGGATTTTTCCCTGACCCGGAGTGTCCGGCCCCATGAGACGGTGGTTTTCTAGGCCCCTGGTGGACCGAGGTCGTTCCCGCTGCACAGATGCATGCGCCAGGGCCTCCTGCAGATAATTCACTTTGGTTTATTGCGCTATCTCTAATAGCACCCGAGATATCACCAGATATATATTGGATTTTTCCCTGACCCTGAGTGTCCGGCCCCATGAGACGGTGGTTTTCTCGGCCCCTGGTGGTCCCAGATCGTTCCCGCTACCCAGATTCATGCGCCAGGGCCTCCTTCAGACAATGCACTTTGATTCATTGCGCTATCTCTAATAGCACACGAGATATCACCAGATATATATTTGATTTTTCCCTGACCCTGAGTGTCCGGCCCCATGGGACGGTGGTTTTCTCGGCCCCTGGTGGTCCGAGGTCGTTTCCGCTGAACAGATTCATGCGCCAGGGCCTCCTGCAGATAATTCACTCTGGTTTATTGCGCTATCTCTAATAGCACCCGAGATATCACCAGATATATATTGGATTTTCCCCAGACCCTGAGTGTCCGGCCCCATGAGACGGTGGTTTTCTCGGCCCCTGGTGGTCCGCGATCGTTCCCGCTGCCCAGATTCATGCGCCAGGGCATCCTTCAGACAATGCACTTTGATTCATTGCGCTATCTCTAATAGCACACGAGATATCACCAGATATATATTTGATTTTTCCCTGACCCTGAGTGTCCGGCCCCATGAGATGGTGGTTTTCTCGGCCCCTGGAGGTCCGAGGTCGTTCCCGCTGCACAGATTCATGCGCCAGGGACTCCTGCAGATAATGCACTTTGGTTTATTGCGCTATCTCTAATAGCACACGAGATGTCACTAGATATATATTTGATTTTTCCCTGACCCTGAGTGTCCGGCCCCATGAGACGGTGGTTTTCTCGGCCCCTGGTGGTCCGAGATCGTTCCCGCTGCCCAGATTCATGCGCCAGGGCCTCCTTCAGACAATGCACTTTGATTCATTGCGCTATCTCTAATAGCACACGAGATATCACCAGATATATATTTGATTTTTCCCTGACCCAGAGTGTCCGGCCCCATGAGATGGTGGTTTTCTCGGCCCCTGGAGGTCCGAGGTCGTTCCCGCTGCACAGATTCATGCGCCAGGGACTCCTGCAGATAATGCACTTTGGTTTATTGCGCTATCTCTAATAGCACACGAGATGTCACCAGATATATATTTGATTTTTCCCTGACCCTGAGTGTCCGGCCCCATGAGACGGTGGTTTTCTCGGCCCCTAGTGGTCCGAGATCGTTCCCGCTGCATAGATTCATGCGCCAGGGCCTCCTTCAGACAATGCACTTTGATTTATTGCGCTATCTCTAATAGCACACGAGATATGACCAGATATATATTTGATTTTTTCCTGACCCTGAGTGTCCGGGCCCATGAGACGATGGTTTTCTCGGCCCCTGGTGGTCCGAGATCGTTCCCGGTGCCCAGATTCATGCGCCAGGGCCTCCTACAGACATCGCACTTTGATTTATTGCGCTATCTGTAATAGAACCCGAGATATCACCAGATATATATTGGATTTTTCGCTGACCCTAAGTGTCCGGCCCCATGAGACGGTGGTTTTCTCGGCCCCTGGTGGTCCGAGGTCGTTTCCGCTGAACAGATTCATGCGGCAGGGCCTCCTGCAGATAATTCACTTTGGTTTATTGCGCTATCTCTAATAGCACCCGAGATATCACCAGATATACATTGGATTTTCCCCTGACCCTGAGTGTCCGGCCCCATGAGACGGTGGTTGTCTCGGCCCCTGGTGGTCCGAGGTCGTTCCCGCTGCACTGATGCATGCGCCAGGGCCTCTTGCAGATAATTCACTTTGGTTTATTGCGCTACTATATCTCTAATAGCACCCGCGATATCACCAGATATATATTGGATTTTTCCCTGACCCTGAGTGTCCGGCCCCATGAGACGGTGGTTTTCTCGGCCCCTGGTGGACCGAGGTCTTTCCCGCTGCACAGATGCATGCGCCAGGGCCTCCTGCAGATAATTCACTTTGGTTTATTGCGCTATCTCTAATAACACCCGAGCTATCACCAGATATATATTGGATTTTTCCCTGACCCGGAGTGTCCGGCCCCATGAGACGGTGGTTTTCTCGGCCCCTGGTGGACCGAGGTCGTTCCCGCTGCACAGATGCATGCGCCAGGGCCTCCTGCAGATAATTCACTTTGGTTTATTGCGCTATCTCTAATAGCACCCGAGATATCACCAGATATATATTGGATTTTTCCCTGACCCTGAGTGTCCGGCCCCATGAGACGGTGGTTTTCTCGGCCCCTGGTGGTCCCAGATCGTTCCCGCTACCCAGATTCATGCGCCAGGGCCTCCTTCAGACAATGCACTTTGATTCATTGCGCTATCTCTAATAGCACCCGAGATATCACCAGATATATATTGCATTTTTCGCTGACCCTGAGTGTCCGGCCTCATGGGACGGTGGTTTTCTCGGCCCCTGGTGGTCCGAGGTCGTTTCCGCTGAACAGATTCATGCGCCAGGGCCTCCTGCAGATAATTCACTCTGGTTTATTGCGCTATCTCTAATAGAACCCGAGATATCACCAGATATATATTGGATTTTCCCCAGACCCTGAGTGTCCGGCCCCAAGAGACGGTGGTTTTCTCGGCCCCTGGTGGTCCGAGATCGTTCCCGCTGCCCAGATTCATGCGCCAGGGCCTCCTTCAGACAATGCACTTTGATTTATTGCGCTATCTCTAATAGCACACGAGATATCACCAGATATATATTTGATTTTTCCCTGACCCTGAGTGTCCGGCCCCATGGGACGGTGGTTTTCTCGGCCCCTGGTGGCCCGAGGTCGTTTCCGCTGAACAGATTCATGCGCCAGGGCCTCCTGCAGGTAATTCACTCTGGTTTATTGCGCTATCTCTAATAGCACCCGAGATATCACCAGATATATATTGGATTTTCCCCAGACCCTGAGTGTCCGGCCCCATGAGACGGTGGTTTTCTCGGCCCCTGGTGGTCCGCGATCGTTCCCGCTGCCCAGATTCATGCGCCAGGGCATCCTTCAGACAATGCACTTTGATTCATTGCGCTATCTCTAATAGCACACGAGATATCACCAGATATATATTTGATTTTTCCCTGACCCTGAGTGTCCGGCCCTATGAGATGGTGGTTTTCTCGGCCCCTGGAGGTCCGAGGTCGTTCCCGCTGCACAGATTCATGCGCCAGGGACTCCTGCAGATAATGCACTTTGGTTTATTGCGCTATCTCTAATAGCACACGAGATGTCACCAGATATATATTTGATTTTTCCCTGACCCTGAGTGTCCGGCCCCATGAGACGGTGGTTTTCTCGGCCCCTAGTGGTCCGAGATCGTTCCCGCTGCATAGATTCATGCGCCAGGGCCTCCTTCAGACAATGCACTTTGATTTATTGCGCTATCTCTAATAGCACACGAGATATGACCAGATATATATTTGATTTTTTCCTGACCCTGAGTGTCCGGGCCCATGAGACGGTGGTTTTCTCGGCCCCTGGTGGTCCGAGATCGTTCCCGCTGCCCAGATTCATGCGCCAGGGCCTCCTACAGACATCGCACTTTGATTTATTGCGCTATCTGTAATAGCACCCGAGATATCACCAGATATATATTGGATTTTTCGCTGACCCTGAGTGTCCGGCCCCATGAGACGGTGGTTTTCTCGGCCCCTGGTGGTCCGAGGTCGTTTCCGCTGAACAGATTCATGCGGCAGGGCCTCCTGCAGATAATTCACTCTGGTTTATTGCGCTATCTCTAATAGCACCCGAGATATCACCAGATATATATTGGATTTTCCCCTGACCCTGAGTGTCCGGCCCCATGAGACGGTGGTTTTCTCGGCTCCTGGTGGTCCGAGATCGTTCCCGCTGCCCAGATGCATGCGCCAGGGCCTCCTGCAGATAATTCACTTTGGTTTATTGCGCTATCTCTAATAGCACCCGAGATATCACCAGATATACATTGGATTTTCCCCTGACCCTGAGTGTCCGGCCCCATGAGACGGTGGTTGTCTCGGCCCCTGGTGGTCCGAGGTCGTACCCGCTGCACTGATGCATGCGCCAGGGCCTCTTGCAGATAATTCACTTTGGTTTATTGCGCTATCTCTAATAGCACCCGCGATATCACCAGATATATATTGGATTTTTCCCTGACCCTGAGTGTCCGGCCCCATGAGACGGTGGTTTTCTCGGCCCCTGGTGGACCGAGGTCGTTCCCGCTGCACAGATGCATGCGCCAGGGCCTCCTGCAGATAATTCACTTTGGTTTATTGCGCTATCTCTAATAACACCCGAGCTATCACCAGATATATATTGGATTTTTTACTGACCCGGAGTGTCCGGCCCCATGAGACGGTGGTTTTCTCGGCCCCTGGTGGACCGAGGTCGTTCCCGCTGCACAGATGCATGCGCCAGGGCCTCCTGCAGATAATTCACTTTGGTTTATTGCGCTATCTCTAATAGCACCCGAGATATCACCAGATATATATTGGATTTTCCCCAGACCCTGAGGGTCCGGCCCCATGAGACGGTGGTTTTCTCGGCCCCTGGTGGTCCCAGATCGTTCCCGCTACCCAGATTCATGCGCCAGGGCCTCCTTCAGACAATGCACTTTGATTCATTGCGCTATCTCTAATAGCACCCGAGATATCACCAGATATATATTGGATTTTTCGCTGACCCTGAGTGTCCGGCCCAATGGGACGGTGGTTTTCTCGGCCCCTGGTGGTCCGAGGTCGTTTCCGCTGAACAGATTCATGCGCCAGGGCCTCCTGCAGATAATTCACTCTGGTTTATTGCGCTATCTCTAATAGAACCCGAGATATCACCAGATATATATTGGATTTTCCCCAGACCCTGAGTGTCCGGCCCCATGAGACGGTGGTTTTCTCGGCCCCTGGTGGTCCGAGATCGTTCCCGCTGCCCAGATTCATGCGCCAGGGCCTCCTTCAGACAATGCACTTTGATTTATTGCGCTATCTCTAATAGCACACGAGATATCACCAGATATATATTTGATTTTTCCCTGACCCTGAGTGGCCGGCCCCATGAGACGGTGGTTTTCTCGGCCCCTGGTGGTCCGAGATCGCTCCCGCTGCCCAGATTCATGCGCCAGGGCCTCCTACTGACATTGCACTCTGGTTTATTGCGCTATCTCTAATAGCACCCGAGATATCACCAGATATATATTGGATTTTCCCCTGACCCTGAGTGTCCGGCCCCATGAGACGGTGGTTTTCTCGGCTCCTGGTGGTCCGAGATCGTTCCCGCTGCCCAGATGCATGCGCCAGGGCCTCCTCCAGATAAATCACTTTGGTTTATTGCGCTATCTGTAATAGCACCCGAGATATCACCAGATATATATTGGATTTTTCGCTGACCCTGAGTGTCCGGCCCCATGGGACGGTGGTTTTCTCGGCCCCTGGTGGTCCGAGGTCGTTTCCGCTGAACAGATTCATGCGCCAGGGCCTCCTGCAGATAATTCACTCTGGTTTATTGCGCTATCTCTAATAGCACCCGAGATATCACCAGATATATATTGGATTTTCCCCAGACCCTGAGTGTCCGGCCCCATGAGACGGTGGTTTTCTCGGCCCCTGGTGGTCCGAGATCGTTCCCGCTGCCCAGATTCATGCGCCAGGGCCTCCTTCAGACAATGCACTTTGATTCATTGCGCTATCTCTAATAGCACACGAGATATCACCAGATATATATTTGATTTTTCCCTGACCCTGAGTGTCCGGCCCCATGAGATGGTGGTTTTCTCGGCCCCTGGAGGTCCGAGGTCGTTCCCGCTGCACAGATTCATGCGCCAGGGCCTCCAGCAGATAATGCACTTTGGTTTATTGCGCTATATCTAATAGCACACGAGATGTCACCAGATATATATTTGATTTTTCCCTGACCCTGAGTGTCCGGCCCCATGAGACGGTGGTTTTCTCGGCCCCTGGTGGTCCGAGGTCGTTCCCGCTGCACTGATGCATGCGCCAGGGCCTCCTTCAGACAATGCACTCTGATTTATTGCGCTATCTCTAATAGCACACGAGATATGACCAGATATATATTTGATTTTTTCCTGACCCTGAGTGTCCGGCCCCATGAGACGGTGGTTTTCTCGGCCCCTGGTGGTCCGAGATCGTTGCCGCTGCCCAGATTCATGCGCCAGTGCCTCCTACAGACATCGCACTTTGATTTATTGCGCTATCTGTAATAGCACCCGAGATATCACCAGATATATATTGGATTTTTCGCTGACCCTGAGTGTCCGGCCCTATGAGACGGTGGTTTTCTCGGCCTCTGGTGGTCCGAGGTCGTTTCCGCTAAACAGATTCATGCGGCAGGGCCTCCTGCAGATAATTCACTCTGGTTTATTGCGCTATCTCTAATAGCACCCGAGATATCACCAGATATATATTGGATTTTCCCCTGACCCTGAGTGTCCGGCCCCATGAGACGGTGGTTTTCTCGGCCCATGGTGGTCCCAGATCGTTCCCGCTACCCAGATTCATGCGCCAGGGCCTCCTTCAGACAATGCACTTTGATTCATTGCGCTATCTCTAATAGCACCCGAGATATCACCAGATATATATTGGATTTTTCGCTGACCCTGAGTGTCCGGCCCCATGGGACGGTGGTTTTCTCGGCCCCTGGTGGTCCGAGGTCGTTTCCGCTGAACAGATTCATGCGCCAGGGCTTCCTGCAGATAATTCACTCTGGTTTATTGCGCTATCTCTAATAGAACCCGAGATATCACCAGATATATATTGGATTTTCCCCAGACCCTGAGTGTCCGGCCCCATGAGACGGTGGTTTTCTCGGCCCCTGGTGGTCCGAGATCGTTCCCGCTGCCCAGATTCATGCGCCAGGGCCTCCTTCAGACAATGCACTTTGATTTATTGCGCTATCTCTAATAGCACACGAGATATCACCAGATATATATTTGATTTTTCCCTGACCCTGAGTGGCCGGCCCCATGAGACGGTGGTTTTCTCGGCCCCTGGTGGTCCGAGATCGTTCCCGCTGCCCAGATTCATGCGCCAGGGCCTCCTACAGACATTGCACTCTGGTTTATTGCGCTATCTCTAATAGCACCCGAGATATCACCAGATATATATTGGATTTTCCCCTGACCCTGAGTGTCCGGCCCCATGAGACGGTGGTTTTCTCGGCTCCTGGTGGTCCGAGATCGTTCCCGCTGCCCAGATGCATGCGCCAGGGCCTCCTCCAGATAAATCACTTTGGTTTATTGCGCTATCTCTAATAGCACCCGAGATATCACCAGATATACATTGGATTTTCCCCGGACCCTGAGTGTCCGGCCCCATGAGACGGTGGTTGTCTCGGCCCCTGGTGGTCCGAGGTCGTTCCCGCTGCACTGATGCATGCGCCAGGGCCTCTTGCAGATAATTCACTTTGGTTTATTGCGCTATCTCTAATAGCACCCGCGATATCACCAGATATATATTGGATTTTTCCCTGACCCTGAGTGTCCGGCCCCATGAGACGGTGGTTTTCTCGGCCCCTGGTGGACCGAGGTCGTTCCCGCTGCACAGATGCATGCGCCAGGGCCTCCTTCAGACAATGCACTCTGATTTATTGCGCTATCTCTAATAGCACACGAGATATGACCAGATATATATTTTATTTTTTCCTGACCCTGAGTGTCCGGCCCCATGAGACGGTGGTTTTCTCGGCCCCTGGTGGTCCGAGATCGTTCCCGCTGCCCAGATTCATGCGCCAATGCCTCCTACAGACATCGCACTTTGATTTATTGCGCTATCTGTAATAGCACCCGAGATATCACCAGATATATATTGGATTTTTCGCTGACCCTGAGTGTCCGGCCCCATGAGACAGTGGTTTTCTCGGCCCCTGGTGGTCCGAGGTCGTTTCCGCTGAACAGATTCATGCGGCAGGGCCTCCTGCAGATATTTCACTCTGGTTTATTGCGCTATCTCTAATAGCACCCGAGATATCACCAGATATATATTGGATTTTCCCCTGACCCTGAGTGTCCGGCCCCATGAGACGGTGGTTTTCTCGGCTCCTGGTGGTCCGAGATCGTTCCCGCTGCCCAGATGCATGCGCCAGGGCCTCCTGCAGATAATTCACTTTGGTTTATTGCGCTATCTCTAATAGCACCCGAGATATCACCAGATATACATTGGATTTTCCCCTGACCCTGAGTGTCCGGCCCCATGAGACGGTGGTTGTCTCGGCCCCTGGTGGTCCGAGGTCGTTCCCGCTGCACTGATGCATGCGCCAGGGCCTCTTGCAGATAATTCACTTTGGTTTATTGCGCTATCTCTAATAGCACCCGCGATATCACCAGATATATATTGGATTTTTCCCTGACCCTGAGTGTCCGGCCCCATGAGACGGTGGTTTTCTCGGCCCCTGGTGGACCGAGGTCGTTCCCGCTGCACAGATGCATGCGCCAGGGCCTCCTGCAGATAATTCACTTTGGTTTAATGCGCTATCTCTAATAACACTCGAGATATCACCAGATATATATTGGATTTTTCCCTGACCCTGAGTGTCCGGCCCCATGAGACGGTGGTTTTCTCGGCCCCTGGTGGTCCGAGGTCGTTCCCGCTGCACAGATGCATGCGCCAGGGCCTCCTGCAGATAATTCACTTTGGTTTATCGCGCTATCTCTAATAGCACCCGAGATATCACCAGATATATATTGGATTTTTCCCTGACACTGAGTGTCCGGCCCCATGAGACGGTGGTTTTCTCGGCCCCTGGTGGTCCGAGATCGTTCCCGCTGCCCAGATTCATGCGCCAGGGCCTCCATCAGACAATGCACTTTGATTTATTGCGCTATCTCTAATAGCACACGAGATATCACCAGATATATATTTGATTTTTCCCTGACCCTGAGTGTCCGGCCCCATGAGACGGTGGTTTTCTCGGCCCCTGGTGGACCGAGGTCGTTCCCGCTGCACAGATGCATGCGCCAGGGCCTCCTGCAGATAATTCACTTTGGTTTATTGCGCTATCTGTAATAGCACCAGAGATATCACCAGATATATATTGGATTTTTCGCTGACCCTGAGTGTCCGGCCCCCTGGGGACGGTGGTTTTCTCGGCCCCTGGTGGTCCGAGATCGTTCCCGCTGCCCAGATTCATGCGCCAGGGCCTCCTACAGACGTCGCACTTTGATTTATTGCGCTATCTGTAATAGCACCCGAGATATCACCAGATATATATTGGATTTTTCGCTGACCCTGAGTGTCCGGCCCCATGAGACGGTGGCTTTCTCGGCCCCTGGTGGTCCGAGGTCGTTTCCGCTGAACAGATTCATGCGGCTGGGCCTCCTGCAGATAATTCACTCTGGTTTATTGCGCTATCTCTAATAGCACCCGAGATATCACCAGATATATATTGGATTTTCCCCTGACCCTGAGTGTCCGGCCCCATGAGACGGTGGTTTTCTCGGCTCCTGGTGGTCCGAGATCGTTCCCGCTGCCCAGATGCATGCGCCAGGGCCTCCTGCAGATAATTCACTTTGGTTTATTGCGCTATCTCTAATAGCACCCGAGATATCACCAGATATACATTGGATTTTCCCCTGACCCTGAGTGTCCGGCCCCATGAGACTGTGGTTGTCTCGGCCCCTGGTGGTCCGAGGTCGTTCCCGCAGCACTGATGCATGCGCCAGGGCCTCTTGCAGATAATTCACTTTGGTTTATTGCGCTATCTCTAATAGCACCCGCGATATCACCAGATATATATTGGATTTTCCCCTGACCCTGATTGTCCGGCCCCATGAGACGGTGGTTTTCTCGGCCCCTGGTGGTCCGAGGTCGTTCCCGCTGCACTCTTGCATGCGCCAGGGCCTCCTACAGACATTGCACTCTGGTTTATTGCGCTATCTCTAATAGCACCCGAGATATCACCAGATATATATTGGATTTTCCGGATTGTCCGGCCCCATAAGACGGTATGTTTTCTCGGCCCCTAGTGGTCCGAGGTCTTTCCCGCTGCCCAGATTCATGCGCCAGGGCCTCCTACAGACAATGCACTTTGATTTGTTGCGCTCTCTGTAATAGCAGCCGAGATATCACCAGATATATATTGGATTTTTCGCTGACCCTGAGTGTCCTACCCCATGAGACGGTGGTTTTCTCGGCCCCTGGTGGTCCGAGGTCGTTTCCGCTGAACAGATTCATGCGCCAGGGCCTCCTGCAGATAATTCACTCTGGTTTATTGCATTATCTCTAATAGCACCCGAGATATCACCAGATATATATTTGATTTTTCCCTGACCCTGAGTGTCCGGCCCCATGAGACGGTGGTTTTCTCGGCCCCTGGTGGTCCGAGGTGGTTCCCGCTGGCCAGATTCATTCGCCCGGGTCTCCTACAGACAATGCACTTTGATTTATTGGGCTATCTGTAATAGCACCCGAGTTATCACCAGATATATATTGGATTTTTCCCTGACCCTGAGTGTCCGGCCCCATGAGACGGCGGTTGTCTCGGCCCCTGGTGGTCCGAGGTCGTTCCCGCTGCACTCTTGCATGCGCCGGGGCCTCCTACAGACATCGCACTTTGATTTATTGCGCTATCTGTAATAGCATCCGAGATATCACCAGATATATATTGGATTTTTCGCTGACCCTGAGTGTCCGGCCCCATGAGACGGTGGTTGTCTCGGCCCCTGGTGGTCCGAGATCGTTCCCGCTGCCCAGATGCACGCGCCAGGGCCTCCTGCAGATAATTCACTTTTGTTTATTGCGCTATCTCTAATAGCACCCGAGATATCACCAGATATATATTGGATTTTCCCCTGACCCTGAGTGTCCGGCCCCATGAGACGGTGGTTTTCTCGGCCCCTGGTGGACCGAGGTCGTTCCCGCTGCACAGATGCATGCGCCAGGGCCTCCTGCAGATAATTCACTTTGGTTTATTGCGCTATCTCTAATAACACCCGAGATATCACCAGATATATATTGGATTTTCCCCTGACCCTGAGTGTCCGGCCCCATGAGACGGTGGTTGTCTCGGCCCCTGGTGGTCCGAGATCGTTCCCGCTGCCCAGATGCATGCGCCAGGGCCTCCTGCAGATAATTCACTTTGGTTTATTGCGCTATCTCTAATAGCACCCGAGATATCACCAGATATATATTGGATTTTTCGCTGACCCTGAGTGTCCGGCCCCATGAGACGGTGGTTGTCTCGGCCCCTGGTGGTCCGAGGTCGTTCCCGCTGCACAGATGCATGCGCCAGGGCCTCCTGCAGATAATTCACTTTGGTTTATTGCGCTATCTCTAATAGCACCCGCGATATCACCAGATATATATTGGATTTTTCCCTGACCCTGAGTGTCCGGCCCCATGAGACGGTGGTTTTCTCGGCCCCTGGTGGACCGAGGTCGTTCCCGCTGCACAGATGCATGCGCCAGGGCCTCCTTCAGACAATGCACTCTGATTTATTGCGCTATCTCTAATAGAACCCGAGATATCACCAGATATATGCTGGATTTTTACATGACATTTGGTGACGGATACCGAAAATCTGTAATTTTCTCGGCCCCTGGTGGTCCGATGTCGCTCCTGCTGCACAGATTTATGCGCAAGGGCCTCCTACGGACAATGCACTTTGATTTATTGCGATAACTGTAATAGCACCCGAGATATCACCAGATATATATTGGATTTTTCCCTGACCCTGAGTGTCCGGCCCCATGAGACGGTGGTTTTCTCGGCCCCTGGTGGTCCGAGGTCGATCCCGCTGCCCAGATTCATGCGCCAGGGCCTCCTACAGACAATGCACCTTAATTTATTGCGCTATCTGCAATAGCACCCGAGATATCACCAGATATATGCTGGATTTCTACATGACCCTGAGTGTCCGGCCCCATGTGTCGGTGGTTTTCTCGGCCCTTGGTGGTCCGAGGTCGTTGCCGCTGCACAGATTCATGCACCAGGGCCTCCCGCAGACAAAAGCACTTTGGTTTATTGCGCTATCGCTAATAGCATCCGAGATATCACCAGATATATATTGGATTTTTCCCTCACCCTGAGTGTCCGGCCCCATGAGACGGTGGTTTTCTCGGCCTCTGGTGGTCCGAGGTCGTTCCCGCTCCACAGATGCCTGCGCCAGGGCCTCCTGCAGATAATTCACTTTGGTTTATTGCGCCATCTCTAATAGCACCCGAGATATCACCAGATATATATTGGATTTTCCCCTGACCCTGAGCGTCCGGCCCCATGACACGGTGGTTTTCTCGGCCCCTGGTGGTCCGAGGTCGTTCCCGCTGCCCAGATTCATGCGCCAGGGCCTCCCGCAGACATAGCACTTTGATTTATCGCGCTACCTCTAATAGCACCTGAGATATCACCAGATATATATTGGATTTTTCCCTGACCCTGACAGTCCGGCCCCATGAGAAGTTGATTTTCACGGCCCCTGGTGGTCCGAGGTCGTTCCTGCTGCACAGATTCATTCGCCAGTGCCTCCTACAGACAATGCACATTGGTTTATTGCGCTATCTCTAATAGCACCCGAGATATCACCAGATATATATCGGATTTTTCGCCGACCCTGAGTGCCCGGCCCCATGAGACAGTGGTTTTCTCGGCCCCTGGTGGTCCGCGGTCGTTCCCGCTACACAGATTCATGCGCCAGGGCCTCCTCCAGATAATTCACTTTGGTTTATTGCGCTATCTGTAATAGCACCCGAGATATAACCAGATATATGCTGGATTTTTACGTGACCCTGAGTGTCCGGCCCCATGAGACGGTGGTTTTCTCGGCCCCTGGTGGTCCGAGGTCGTTCCCGCTGGCCAGATTCATGAGCCAGTGCCTCCAACAGACAATGCACTTTGATTTATTGCGCTATCTGTAATAGCACCCGAGAAAGCACCATATATATTCTGGATTTTTACATGACTTTGGGTGACGGATACCGAAAATCTGTAATTTTCTCGGCCCCTGGTGGTCCGAGGTCGTTCCCGCTGCACAGATTCATGCGCCAGGGCCTCCCGCAGACATAGCACTTTGATTTATCGCGCTACCTCTAATAGCACCTGAGATATCACCAGATATATATTGGATTTTCCCCCGACCCTGAGTGTCCGTCCCCATGAGACGGTGGTTTTCTCGGCCCCTGGTGGTCCGAGGTCGTTCCCGCTGCCCAGATTCATGCGCCAGGGCCTCCTACAGACAATGCACTTTGATTTATTGCGCTGTCTGTAATAGCAGCCGAGTTATCACCAGATATATATTCGATTTTTCCCTGACCCTGAGTGTCCGGCCCCATGAGACGGTGGTTTTCTCGGCCCCTGGTGGTCCGAGGTCGTTCCCGCTGCACAGATTCATGCGCCAGGGCTCCGTGCAGATAATTCACTTTGGTTTATCGCGTTATCTGTAATAGAACCCGAGATATCACCAGATGTATGCTGGATTTTTACATGACCTTGGGTGGCGGATACCGAAAATCTGTAATTTTCATGGTCCCTAGTGGTCCGAGGTCGATCCCGCTGCAGAGATTCATGCGCTAGAGCCTCCTGCATACAATGCACTTTGATATATCGCGCTATCTCTAATAGCACCCGAGATATCATCAGATACATCCTGGATTTTTACATGACCTTGGGTGTCCGGCACCATGTGTCGGTGGTTTTCTCGGCCCCCGGTGGTCCGAGGTCGTTCCCGCTGCACAGATCCATGCGCCAGGGCCCCCTGCAGTTAATTCACTTCGGTTTAGAGCGCTATCTGTAATAGCACCCGAGATATCACCAGATATATATTGGATTTTTCCCCGACCCTGAGTGTCCGGCCCCATGAGACGGTGGTTTTCTCGGCCCCTGGTGGTCCGAGGTCGTTCCCGCTGCATAGATTCATGCGCCACGGCCTCCTAAAGACAATGCACTTTGATTTATTGCGCTATCTGCAATAGCACCCGAGATATCACCAGATATATAATGGATTTTTCCCTGACCCTGACAGTCCGGCCCCATGAGACTGTGGTTTTCTCGGCCCCTGGTGGTCCGAAGTCGTTCCCGCTGCACAGATTCATGCGCCAGGGCCTCCTGCAGATAATTCACTTTGGTTTATTGCGCTATCTCTAATAGCACCCGAGATATCACCAGATATATATTGGATTTTCCCCTGACCCTGAGTGTCCGGCCCCATGAGACGGTGGTTTTCTCGGCCCCTGGTGGTCCGAAGTCGTTCCCGCTGCACAGATTCATGCGCCAGGGCCTCCTGCAGATAATTCACTTTGGTTTATTGCGCTATCTCTAATAGCACCCGAGCTATCACCGGATATATATTGGATTTTTCCCTGACCCTGGGTGTCCGGCCCCATGAGACGGTGGTTTTCTCGGCCCCTGGTGGTCCGGGGTCGTTCCCGCTGCACAGATTCATGAGCAAGGTCCTCCTACGGACAATGCACTTTGGTTTATTGCGCTATTTGTAGTAGCACCCGAGATATCACCAGATATATGCTGGATTTTTACATGACCTTAGGTGACGGATTCTGAATATCTGTAATTTTCTCGGCCCCTGGTGATCCGAGTTCGTTCCCGCTGCCCAGATTCATGCGCCAAGGCCTCCTGCAGAGAATTCACTTTGGTTTATTGCGCTAACTCTAATAGCACCCGAGATATCACCAGATATATATTGGATTTTTCCCCGACCCTGAGTGTCCGGCCCCATGAGACGGTGGTTTTCTCGGCCCTTGATGGTGCGAGGACGTTCCCGCTACACAGATTCATGCGCCAGGGCCTCCTGCAGATAATTCACTTTGGTTTATTGCGCTATCTCTAACAGCACCCGACATATCACCAGATATATATTGGATTTTTCCCTGACCCAGAGTGTCCGGCCCCATGAGACGGTGGTTTTCTCGGCCCCTGGTGGTCCGAGGTCGTTCCCGCTGCTCAGATTCAAGCGCCAGGGCCTCCTACAGACAATGCACTTTGGTTTATTGCGCTATCTGTAATAGCACCCGAGCTATCACCAGATATATATTGGATTTTTCCCTGACCCTGGGTGTCCGGCCCCATGTGGCCGGTGGTTTTCTCGGCCCCTGGTTGTCCGTGGTCGTTCCCGCTGCACAGATTCATGCGCCAGGACCTCCTGCAGATAATTCACTTTGGTTTATTACGCTATCTCTAATAGCACCAGAGCTATCACCAGATATATATTGGATTTTTCCCTGACCCTGGGTGTCCGGCCCCATGTGCCGGTGGTTTTCTCGGCCCCTGGTTGTCCGAGGTCGTTCCCGCTGCACAGATTCATGCGCCAGGGCCTCCTGCAGATAATTCACTTTCGTTTATTACGCTATCTCTAATAGCACCAGAGATATCACCAGATATATATTGGATTTTCCCCTGAACCTGAGTGTCCGGCCCCATGAGGCGGTGGTTCTCTCGGCCCCTGGTGGTCCGAGGTCGTCCCCGCTGCGCAGATTCATGAGCCAGGGCCTCCTGCAGATAATTCACTTTGATTTATTGGGCTATCCGTAATAGCACCCGAGATATCACCAGATATATATTGGATTTTTCCCTGACCCTGAGTGTCCGGCCCCATGAGACGGTGGTTTTCTCGGCCCCTATTTGTTCGAGGTCGTTCGCGATGCCAGATTCATGCGCCTGTGCCTCCTGCAGATAATTCACTTTGTTTTATTGCGCTGACTCTAATAGCACCCGAGATATCACCAGATATATATTGGATTTTTCCCTGACCCTGAGTGTCCGGCCCCATGAGGCGGTGGTTTTCTCGGGCCCTGGTAGTCCGAGGTCGTTACCGCTGCACAGATTCATGCCCCAGAGCCCGCTGCAGATAATTCACTTTGGTTTAGTGCGCTATCTCTAATAGCACCCGAGATATCACCAGATACATCCTGGGTTTTACATGACCTTGGGAGTGCGTCCCCATGTGTCGGTGGTTTTCTCGGCCCCTGGTGGTCCGAGGTCGTTGCCGCTGCACAGATTCATGCGCCAGGGACTCCCGCAGACAAAGCACATTGATTTATCGCGCTATCTCTAATAGCACCCGAGATATCACCGGATATATATTGGATTTTTCCCTGACCCTGAGTGTCCGGCCCCATGAGATGGTGGTTTTCTCGGATCCTGGTGACACGAGGTCGTTCCCGCTGCACAGATTCATGCGCCAGGGCCTCCTGCAGACAATTCACTTTGGTTCATTGCGCTATCTCTAATAGCACCCGAGATATCACCAGATGTATATTGGATTTTTCCCCGACCCTGAGTGTCCGGCCCCATGAGACGGTGGTTTTCTCGGGCCCTGGTAGTCCGAGGTCGGTCCCGCTGCACAGATTCATGCCCCAGGGCCCGCTGCAGATAATTCACTTTGGTTTAGTGCGCTATCTGTAAGAGCACCAGAGATATCACCAGAAATATATTGGATTTTTCCCTGACCCTGAGTGCCGGCCCCATGAGACGGTGGTTTTCTCGGCCCCTGGTGGTCCGAGGTCGTTCCCGCTGCACAGATACATGCGCCAGGGCCTCCTGTAGACAATGCACTTTGATTTATCGCACTACCTGTAATAGAACCCGAGATATCACCAGATATATGCTGGATTTTTACATGACATTGGGTGACGGATACCGACAATCTGTAATTTTCTCGGCCCCTGGTGGTCCGAGGTCGTTCCTGCTGCACAGATTCATGCGCCAGGGCCTCCTACAGACAATGCACTTTGATTTATTGCGCTATCTGTAATAGCACCCGAGATATCACCAGATATATATTGGATTTTTCCCCGACCCTGAGAGTCCAGCCCCATGAGACGGTGGTTTTCTCGGCCCCTGGTGTTCCGAGGTCGTTCCCGCAGCCCAGATTCATGCGCCAGGGCCTCCCACAGACAATGCACTTTGATTTATTGCGCTATCTGTAATAGCACCCGAGAAAGCACCATATATATGCTGGATTTTTACTAGACTTTGGGTGACGGGTACCGAAAATCTGTAATTTTCTCGGCCCCTGGTGGTCCGATGTCGTCCCTGCTGCACAGATTCATGCGCAAGGGCCTCCTACGGACAATGCACTTTGATTTATTGCGCTATCTCAAATAGCACCCGAGATATCGATAGATATATATTGGATTTTTCCCTGACCCTGAGTGCCCGGCCCCATGTGTCGTTGATTTTCTAGGACCCTGGTGATCCGAGGTAGATACCGCTGCACAGATTCATGCGCCAGGGCCTCCTGCAGACAATGCACTTTCATTTATTGCGCTATCTCTAATAGCACCCGCGATATCACCAGATATATGCTGTATTTTTACGTGACCTTGGGTGACGGATACCGAAAATCTGTAATTTTCTTGGCCCCTGGTAGTCCGAGGACGTTGCTGCTGCATAGATTCATGCGCCAGGGCCTCCTACGGACAATGCACTTTGATTTATTGCGCTATCTCAAATAGCACCCGAGATATCGATAGATATATATTGGATTTTTCCCTGACCCTGAGTGCCGGCCCCATGAGACGGTGGTTTTCTCGGCCCCCTGGTGGTCCGAGGTCGTTCCCGCTGCACAGATGCATGCGCCAGGGCCTCCTACAGACAATGCACTTTGGTTTATTGCGCTATCTCTAATTTCACCAGAGATATCACCAGATGTACATTGGATTTTTCCCTGACCCTGAGTGTCCTGCCCCATGAGACTGTGGTTCTCTTGGCCCCTGGTGGTCCGGGGTCGTTCCCGCTGCACAGATTCATGAGCAAGGGCCTCCTACGGACAATGCACTTTGGTTTATTGCGCTATTTGTAGTAGCACCCGAGATATCACCAGATATATGCTGGATTTTTACATGACCTTGGGTGACGGATTCTGAATATCTGTAATTTTCTCGGCCCCTGGTGATCCGAGTTCGTTCCCGCTGCCCAGATTCATGCGCCAAGGCCTCCTGCAGATAATTCACTTTGGTTTATTGCGCTAACTCTAATAGCACCCGAGATATCACCAGATATATATTGGATTTTTCCCCGACCCTGTGTGTCCGGCCCCATGAGACGGTGGTTTTCTCGGCCCTTGATGGTGCGAGGACGTTCCCGCTACACAGATTCATGCGCCAGGGCCTCCTGCAGATAATTCACTTTGGTTTATTGCGCTATCTCTAACAGCACCCGACATATCACCAGATATATATTGGATTTTTCCCTGACCCAGAGTGTCCGGCCCCATGAGACGGTGGTTTTCTCGGCCCCTGGTGGTCCGAGGTCGTTCCCGCTTCTCAGATTCAAGCGCCAGGGCCTCCTACAGACAATGCACTTTGGTTTATTGCGCTATCTGTAATAGCACCCGAGATATCACCAGATATATATTGGATTTTTCCCTGACCCTGAGAGTCCAGCCCCATGAGACGGTTGTTTTCTCGGCCCCTGGTGTTCCGAGGTCGTTCCCGCAGCCCAGATTCATGCGCCAGGGCCTCCCACAGACAATGCACTTTGATTTATTGCGCTATCTGTAATAGCACCCGAGAAAGCACCATATATATGCTGGATTTTTACTAGACTTTGGGTGACGGGTACCGAAAATCTGTAATTTTCTCGGCCCCTGGTGGTCCGATGTCGTCCCTGCTGCACAGATTCATGCGCAAGGGCCTCCTACGGACAATGTACTTTCATTTATTGCGCTATCTCAAATAGCACCCGAGATATCGATAGATATATATTGGATTTTTCCCTGACCCTGAGTGCCCGGCCCCATGTGTCGTTGATTTTCTAGGACCCTGGTGATCCGAGGTAGATACCGCTGCACAGATTCATGCGCCAGGGCCTCCTGCAGACAATGCACTTTCATTTATTGCGCTATCTCTAATAGCACCCGCGATATCACCAGATATATGCTGCATTTTTACGTGACCTTGGGTGACGGATACCGAAAATCTGTAATTTTCTTGGCCCCTGGTAGTCCGAGGACGTTGCTGCTGCATAGATTCATGCGCCAGGGCCTCCTGCAGACAATGCACTTTGATTTATCGTGGTATCTGTAATAGAACCTGAGATATCACCAGATATATATTGGATTTTCCCCTGACCCTGAGTGTCCGGCCCCATGAGACGGTGGTTTTCTCGGCCCCCTGGTGGTCCGAGGTCGTTCCCGCTGCACAGATGCATGCGCCAGGGCCTCCTACAGACAATGCACTTTGGTTTATTGCGCTATCTCTAATTTCACCAGAGATATCACCAGATGTACATTGGATTTTTCCCTGACCCTTAGTGTCCGGCCCCATGAGACTGTGGTTCTCTTGGCCCCTGGTGGTCCGGGGTCGTTCCCGCTGCACAGATTCATGAGCAAGGGCCTCCTACGGACAATGCACTTTGGTTTATTGCGCTATTTGTAGTAGCACCCGAGATATCACCAGATATATGCTGGATTTTTACATGACCTTGGGTGACGGATTCTGAATATCTACAATTTTCTCGGCCCCTAGTGATCCGAGTTCGTTCCCGCTGCCCAGATTCATGCGCCAAGGCCTCCTGCAGATAATTCACTTTGGTTTATTGCGCTAACTCTAATAGCTCCCGAGATATCACCAGATATATATTGGATTTTTCCCCGACCCTGAGTGTCCGGCCCCATGAGACGGTGGTTTTCTCGGCCCTTGATGGTGCGAGGATGTTCCCGCTACACAGATTCATGCGCCAGGGCCTCCTGCTGATAATTCACTTTGGTTTATTGCGCTATCACTAACAGCACCCGACATATCACCAGATATATATTGGATTTTTCCCTGACCCAGAGTGTCCGGCCCCATGAGACGGTGGTTTTCTCGGCCCCTGGTTGTACGAGGTCGTTCCCGCTGCACAGATTCATGCGCCAGGGCCTCCTGCAGATAATTCACTTTGGTTTATTACGCTATCTCTAATAGAACCCGAGATATCACCAGATGTATATTGGATTTTTCCCCGACCCTGAGTGTCCGGCCCCATGAGACGGTGGTTTTCTCGGCCCCTGGTGGTCCGAGGTCGTTCCCGCTGCTCAGATTCAAGCGCCAGGGCCTCCTACAGACAATGCACTTTGGTTTATTGCGCTATCTGTAATAGCACCCGAGCTATCACCAGATATATATTGGATTTTTCCCTGACCCTGGGTGTCCGGCCCCATGTGCCGGTGGTTTTCTCGGCCCCTGGTTGTCCGAGGTCGTTCCCGCTGCACAGATTCATGCGCCAGGACCTCCTGCAGATAATTCACTTTGGTTTATTACGCTATCTCTAATAGCACCAGAGCTATCACCAGATATATATTGGATTTTTCCCTGACCCTGGGTGTCCGGCCCCATGTGCCGGTGGTTTTCTCGGCCCCTGGTTGTCCGAGGTCGTTCCCGCTGCACAGATTCATGCGCCAGGGCCTCCTGCAGATAATTCACTTTGGTTTATTACGCTATCTCTAATAGCACCAGCGATATCACCAGATATATATTGGATTTTCCCCTGAACCTGAGTGTCCGGCCCCATGAGGCGGTGGTTCTCTCGGCCCCTGGTGGTCCGAGGTCGACCCCGCTGCGCAGATTCATGAGCCAGGGCCTCCTGCAGATAATTCACTTTGATTTATTGGGCTATCCGTAATAGCACCCGAGATATCACCAGATATATATTGGATTTTTCCCTGACCCTGAGTGTCCGGCCCCATGAGACGGTGGTTTTCTCGGCCCCTATTTGTTCGAGGTCGTTCGCGATGCCAGATTCATGCGCCTGTGCCTCCTGCAGATAATTCACTTTGTTTTATTGCGCTGACTCTAATAGCACCCGAGATATCACCAGATATATATTGGATTTTTCCCTGACCCTGAGTGTCCGGCCCATGAGACGGTGGTTTTCTCGGGCCCTGGTAGTCCGAGGTCGTTACCGCTGCACAGATTCATGCCCCAGAGCCCGCTGCAGATAACTCACTTTGGTTTAGTGCGCTATCTCTAATAGCACCCGAGATATCACCAGATACATCCTGGGTTTTACATGACCTTGGGAGTGCGGCCCCATGTGTCGGTGGTTTTCTCGGCCCCTGGTGGTCCGAGGTCGTTGCCGCTGCACAGATTCATGCGCCAGGGACTCCCGCAGACAAAGCACATTGATTTATCGCGCTATCTCTAATAGCACCCGAGATATCACCGGATATATATTGGATTTTTCCCTGACCCTGAGTGTCCGGCCCATGAGACGGTGGTTTTCTCGGGCCCTGGTAGTCCGAGGTCGTTACCGCTGCACAGATTCATGCCCCAGAGCCCGCTGCAGATAACTCACTTTGGTTTAGTGCGCTATCTCTAATAGCACCCGAGATATCACCAGATACATCCTGGGTTTTACATGACCTTGGGAGTGCGGCCCCATGTGTCGGTGGTTTTCTCGGCCCCTGGTGGTCCGAGGTCGTTGCCGCTGCACAGATTCATGCGCCAGGGACTCCCGCAGACAAAGCACATTGATTTATCGCGCTATCTCTAATAGCACCCGAGATATCACCGGATATATATTGGATTTTTCCCTGACCCTGAGTGTCCGGCCCCATGAGATGGTGGTTTTCTCGGATCCTGGTGACACGAGGTCGTTCCCGCTGCACAGATTCATGCGCCAGGGCCTCCTGCAGACAATTCACTTTGGTTCATTGCGCTATCTCTAATAGCACCCGAGATATCACCAGATGTATATTGGATTTTTCCCCGACCCTGAGTGTCCGGCCCCATGAGACGGTGGTTTTCTCGGGCCCTGGTAGTCCGAGGTCGGTCCCGCTGCACAGATTCATGCCCCAGGGCCCGCTGCAGATAATTCACTTTGGTTTAGTGCGCTATATGTAAGAGCACCAGAGATATCACCAGAAATATATTGGATTTTTCCCTGACCCTGAGTGCCGGCCCCATGAGACGGTGGTTTTCTCGGCCCCTGGTGGTCCGAGGTCGTTCCCGCTGCACAGATACATGCGCCAGGGCCTCCTGTAGACAATGCACTTTGATTTATCGCACTACCTGTAATAGAACCCGAGATATCACCAGATATATGCTGGATTTTTACATGACATTGGGTGACGGATACCGACAATCTGTAATTTTCTCGGCCCCTGGTGGTCCGAGGTCGTTCCTGCTGCACAGATTCATGCGCCAGGGCCTCCTACAGACAATGCACTTTGATTTATTGCGCTATCTGTAATAGCACCCGAGATATCACCAGATATATATTGGATTTTTCCACGACCCTGAGAGTCCAGCCCCATGAGACGGTGGTTTTCTCGGCCCCTGGTGTTCCGAGGTCGTTCCCGCTGCCCAGATTCATGCGCCAGGGCCACCCACAGACAATGCACTTTGATTTATTGCGCTATCTGTAATAGCACCCGAGAAAGCACCATATATATGCTGGATTTTTACTAGACTTTGGGTGACGGGTACCGAAAGTCTGTAATTTTCTCGGCCCCTGGTGGTCCGATGTCGTCCCTGCTGCACAGATTCATGCGCAAGGGCCTCCTACGGACAATGCACTTTGATTTATTGCGCTATCTCAAATAGCACCCGAGATATCGATAGATATATATTGGATTTTTCCCTGACCCTGAGTGCCCGGCCCCATGTGTCGTTGATTTTCTAGGACCCTGGTGATCCGAGGTAGATACCGCTGCACAGATTCATGCGCCAGGGCCTCCTGCAGACAATGCACTTTCATTTATTGCGCTATCTCTAATAGCACCCGCGATATCACCAGATATATGCTGTATTTTTACGTGACCTTGGGTGACGGATACCGAAAATCTGTAATTTTCTTGGCCCCTGGTAGTCCGAGGTCGTTGCTGCTGCATAGATTCATGCGCCAGGGCCTCCTGCAGACAATGCACTTTGATTTATCGTGGTATCTGTAATAGAACCTGAGATATCACCAGATATATATTGGATTTTTCCCTGACCTTGAGTGTCCGGCCCCATGTGTCGGTGGTTTTCTCGGCCCCTGGTGGTCCGAGGTCGTTCGCGGTGCCAGATTCATGCGCATGGGCCTCCTGCAGATAATTCACTTCGTTTTATTGCGCTGACTCTAATAGCACCCGAGATATCACGAGATATATATTGGATTTTTCCCCGACCCTGAGTGTCCGGCCCCATGACACGTTGGTTTTCTCGGCCCTTGATTGTCCGAAGTCGTTCCCGCTACACAGATTCATGCGCCAGGGCCTACCGCAGACAAAACACATTGATTTATCGCGCTATCTCTAATAGCACCCAAGATATCACCAGATATATATTGGATTTTTACATGACCCTGAGTGTCCGGCCCATGAGACGGTGGTTTTCTCGGGCCCTGGTAGTCCGAGGTCGTTGCCGCTGCACAGATTCATGCGCCAGGGCCTCCTGCAGACAATTCACTTTGGTTTACTGCGCTATCTCTAATAGCACCCGAGATATCACCAGATATATATTGGATTTTTCCCCGACCCTGAGTGTCCGGCCCCATGTGTCGGTGGCTTTCTCGGCCCCTAGTGGTCCGAGGTCGTTCCCGCTGAAACAATCATGCGCCAGGGCTTCCTGCAGATAATTCACTTTGGTTTATTGCGCCATCTCTAATAGCACCCGAGATATCACCAGATGTATATTGGATTTTTCCCTGACCCTGACAGTCCGGCCCCATGTGTCGGTGGTTTTCTCGGCCCCTGGTGGTCCGAGGTCGTTCCCGCTGCACAGATTCATGCGCCAGGGCCTCCTGCAGAAAATTCACTTTGGTTTATTGCGCTATCTGTAATAGCTCCCGAGATATCACCAGATATACGCTGGATTTTTACATGACCATGGGTGACGGATACCGAAAATCTGTAATTTTCTTGGCCCCTGGTGGTCCGAGGTCGTTGCTGCTGCACAGATTCATGCGCCAGGGCCTCCTGCAGACAATGCACTTTGATTTATCGCGGTATCTGTAATAGAACCCGAGATATCACCAGATATATATTGGATTTTTCCCTGACCCTGAGTGCCCGGCCCCATGAGGCGGTGGTTTTCTCGGCCCCTGGTGGTCCGAGGTCGATCTCGCTGCACAGATGCATGCGCTAGGGCCTCCTGCAGATAATTCACTTTGGTTTAGTGCGCTATCTCTAAGAGCACCCGAGATATAACCAGGTATATATTGGATTTTCCCCTGACCCTGAGTGTCCGGCCCCATGAGGCGGTGGATTTCTCGGCCCCTGGTGGTTCGAGGTCGTCCCAGCAACACAGATTCATGAGCCAGGGCCTCCTGCAGATAATTCACTTTGATTTATTGGGCTATCCGTAATAGCACCCGAGATATCACCAGATGTATATTGGATTTTTCCCCGACCCTGAGTGTCCGGCCCCATGAGGCGGTGGTTTTCTCGTGCCCTGGTAGTCCGAGATCGTTCCCGCTGCAAAGATTCATGCCCCAGGGCCCGCTGCAGATAATTCACTTTGGTTTAGTGCGCTATCTGTAAGAGCACCAGAGATATCACCAGAAATATATTGGATTTTTCCCTGACCCTGAGTGTCCGGCCCCATGAGACGGTGGTTTTCTCGGACCCTGGTGATCCGAGGTAGTTCCCGCTGCACAGATTCATGCGCCAGGGCGTCCTGCAGACAATTCACTTTGGTTTATTGCGCTATCTCTAATAGCACCCGAGATATCACCAGATATATATTGGATTTTTCCCCGACCCTGAGTGTCCGGCCCCATGTGTCGGTGGCTTTCTCGGCCCCTGGTGGTCCGAGGTCGTTCCCGCTGAAAGAATCATGCGCCAGGGCTTCCTGCAGATAATTCACTTTGGTTTATTGCGCCATCTCTAATAGCACCCGAGATATCACCAGATGTATATTGGATTTTTCCCTGACCCTGACAGTCCGGCCCCATGTGTCGGTGGTTTTCTCGGCCCCTGGTGGTCCGAGGTCGTTCCCGCTGCACAGATTCATGCGCCAGGGCCTCCTGCAGAAAATTCACTTTGGTTTATTGCGCTATCTGTAATAGCTCCCGAGATATCACCAGATATACGCTGGATTTTTACATGACCATGGGTGACGGATACCGAAAATCTGTAATTTTCTTGGCCCCTGGTGGTCCGAGGTCGTTGCTGCTGCACAGATTCATGCGCCAGGGCCACCTGCAGACAATGCACTTTGATTTATCGCGGTATCTGTAATAGAACCCGAGATATCACCAGATATATATTGGATTTTTCCCTGACCCTGAGTGTCCGGCCCCATGAGACGGTGGTTTTCTCGGCCCCTAGTGGTCCGAGGTCGTTCCCGCTGCACAGATTCATGTACCAGGGCCTCCTGCAGATAATTCACTTCGGTTTATTGCGCTATCTCTAATAGCACCCGAGATATCACCAGATACATATTGGATTTTCCCCTGACCCAGAGTGTCCGGCCCCATGAGAAGGTGGTTTTCTCGGCCCCTGGTGGTCCGAGGTCGTTCCCGCTGCAGAGACTCATGCGCCAGGGCCTCCTACAGACAATACATTTTGATTTATTGTGCTATCTCTAATAGCACCCGAGAAAGCACCATATATATGCTGGATTTGTACTAGACTTTGGGTGACGGATACCGAAAATCTGTAATTTTCTCGGCCCCTGGTGGTCCGAGGTCGTTGCTGCAGCACAGATTCATGCGCCAGGGCCTCCTGCAGACAATGCACTTTGATTTATCGCGCTATCTGTAATAGTACCCGAGATATCACCAGATATATATTGGATTTTTGCCTGACCCTGAGTGCCCGGCCCCATGTGTCGGTGGTTTTCTCGGCTACCGGTGTTCCGAGGTCGATCTCGCTGCAAAGATTCATGCGCTAGGGCCTCCTGCAGACAATGCACGTTGAAATATCGCGCTATCTGTAATAGCACCCGAGATATCACCAGATATATGCTGGATTTTTACATGACCTTGGGTGACGGATACCGAAAATATGTAATTTTCTCGGCCCCTGGTGGTCCGAGGTCGTTCCCGCTGCGCAGATGCATGCGCCAGGGCCTCCTTCAGATAATTCACTTTGATTTATTGCGCTATCTGTAATAGCACCCGAGATATCACCAGATATATATTGGATTTTCCCCTGACCCTGAGCGTCCGGCCCCATGAGACGGTGGTTTTCTCGGCCCCTGGTGGTCCGAGGTCGTTCCCGCTGCGCAGATGCATGCGCGAGGGACTCCTACAGATAATTCACTTTGGTTCATGCCCCGAACTATAATTTCACCCGAGATATCACCAGTTATACATTGGATTTTTCCCTGACCCTGAGTGTCCGGCCCCATGAGACGGTGGTTTTCTCGGCCCCTGGTGGTCCGAGGTCGTTCCCGCTGCACAGATGCATGCGCGAGGGACTCCTGCAGATAATTCACTTTGGTTCATGCCCCGAACTATAATTTCACCCGAGATATCACCAGATATATATTGGATTTTTCCCCGGCCCTGAGTGCCCGGCCCCATGAGACGGTGGTTTTCTCAGCCCCTGTTGTTCAGAGGTCGTTCCCGCTGCACAGATGCATGCGCCAGGGCCTCCTAAAGATAATTCACGTTGGTTCATTGCGCTATCTGTAATAGCACCCGAGATATCACCAGATATATATTGGATTTTTCCCTGACACTGAGTGCCCGGCGCCAGGAGACTGTTGTTTTCTCGGCCCCTAATAGTCCGAGGTCGTTCCCACTGCACAGATTTATGCGCCAGGGCCTCCTGCAGATAATTCACTTTGGTTTATTGCGCTATCTGTAATAGCACCCGAGATATCACCAGATATATATTGGATGTTTCCCTGACCCTGAGTGTCCGGAACCATGAGGCGGTGGTTTTCTCGGCCCCTGGTGGTCCGAGGTCGTTCCCGCTGCCCAGATTCATGCGCCAGGGGCTCCTACAGACAATGCACTTTGATTTATTGCGCTGTATTTAATAGCACCCGAGATATCACCACATATATATTGGATTTTTCCTTGACCCTGAGTGTCCGGCCCCTTGAGACGGTGGTTTTCTCGGCCCCCTGGTGGTCCGAGGACGTTCCCGCTGCACAGATGCATGCGCGAGGGCCTCCTGCAGACAATGCACTTTGGTTTATTGCGCTATCTCTAATTTCACCAGAGATATCACCAGATATATATTGGATTTTTCCCTGACCCTGAGTGCCCGGCGCCAGGAGACTGTGGTTTTCTCGGCCCCTAATAGTCCGAGGTCGTTCCCACTGCACAGATTTATGCGCCAGGGCCTCCTGCAGATAATTCACTTTGGTTTATTGCGCTATCTGTAATAGCACCCGAGATATCACCAGATATATATTGGATGTTTCCCTGACCCTGAGTGTCCGGAACCATGAGGCGGTGGTTTTCTCGGCCCCTGGTGGTCCGAGGTCGTTCCCGCTGCACAGATTCATGCGCCAGGGCCTCCTGCAGATAATTCACATTGGTTTAGTGCGCTATCTGTAAGAGCACCCGAGATATAACCAGATATATATTGGATTTTCCCCTGACACTGAGTGTCCGGCCCCATGAGGCTGTGGATTTCTCGGCCCCTGGTGGTTCGAGGTCGTCCCAGCAGCACAGATTCATGAGCCAGGGCCTCCTGCAGATAATTCACTTTGATTTATTGGGCTATCCGTAATAGCACCCGAGATATCACCAGATATATATTGGATTTTTCCCTGACCCTGAGTGTCCGGCCCCATGAGACGGTGGTTTTCTCGGCCCCTATTTGTCCGAGGTCGTTCGCGATGCCAGATTCATGCCCCTGGGCCTCCTGCAGATAATACACTTTGGTTTATTGCGCTATCTCTAATAGCACCCGAGATATCACCAGATATATATTGTATTTCTCCCTGACCCTGACAGTCCGGCCCCATGAGACTGTGGTTTTCTCGGCCCTTGGGGGTCCGAGATCGTTGCCGCTGCACAGATTCATGCGCCAGGGTCTCCCGCCGACAAAGCACTTTGGTTTATTTCGCTATCTGTAATAGCACCCGAGATATCACCAGATATATGCTGGATTTTTACATAACCTTGGGTGACGGATTCCGAATATCTGTAATTATCTCGGACCCTGGTGGACCGAGGTCGTTCCTGCTGCACAGATTCATTCGCCAGTGCCTCCTACAGACAATGCACTTTGATTTATTGCGCTATCTCTAATAGCACCCGAGATATCACCAGATATATATTGGATTTTTCACTGACCCTGACAGTCCGGCCCCATGAGACTGTAGTTTTTTCGGCCCCTGGTGGTCCTAGGTCGTTGCCGCTGCACAGATTCATGCGCCAGGGCCTCCTGCAGACAGTCCAATTTGGTTTATTGCGCTATCTCTAATAGCACCCGGCATATCACCAGATATATATTGGATTTTTCAACGACCCTGAGTGTCCGGCCCCATGAGACGGAGGTTTTCTCGGCCCCTGGTGGTCCCAGGTCGTTTCCGCTGCAGAGAATCATGCGCCAGGGCTTCCTGCAGACAATGCACTTTGATTTAATTCGCTATCTCTAATAGCACCCGAGATATCACGAGATATATGCTGGATTTTTCCCTGACCCTGACAGTCCGGCCCGTGTGTCGGTGATTTTCTCGGCCCCTGGAGGTCCGAGGTCGATGCGGCTGCACGCATTCATGCGCCAGGGTTTCCTACAGACAATGCACTTTGATTTATCGCGCTATCTGTAATAGCACCTGAGATATCACCAGATATATATTGGATTTATCCCTGACCCTGTGTGTCCGGCCCCATGAGACGGAGGTTTTCTCGGCCCCTGGTGGTCCGCGGTCGTTCCCGCTGCACGCATTCATGTGCCAAGGCCTCCCGCAAAAAATGCACTTTGGTTTATTGCGCTATCTGTAATAGCACCCGAGATATCACCAGATATATGCTGGATTTTTACATGACATTGGGTGACGGATACCGAAAATCTGTAATTTTCTCGGCACCTGGTAGTCCTATGTCGTTCCTGCTGCACAGATTCATGCGCAAGGGCCTCCTACGGACAATGCACTTTGATTTTTTGCGCTATCTCTAATAGCACCCGAGATATCACCAGATATATATTGGATTTTCCCCTGACCGTGAATGTCCGGCCCCATGAGACGGTGGTTTACTCGGCCCCGGCTGGTCCGAGGTCGCTCCCGCTGCACAGATTCATGCGCCAGTGCTTCCTGCAGACAATGCACTTTGATTTATCGCGCTATCTATAATAGCACCCGAGAAATCATCAGATATATAATAGATTTCTCCCCGACCCTGAGTGTCCGGCCCCATGAGACGGTGGTTTTCTCGGCCCCTGGTGTTCCGATGTCGTTCACGCTGCAGAGACTCATGCGCCAGGGTTTCCTGCAGACAATTCACTTTGGTTTATTGCGCTATCTGTAATAGCACCCGAGATATCACCAGATATATGCTGGATTTTTACTTGACCTTGGGTGACGGATTCCAAATATCTGTAATTTTCTCGGCCCCTGCTGGTCCGAGGTAGTTCCTGCTGCACAGATTCATTCGCCAGTGCCTTCTATAGACAATGGACTTTGATTTATTGCGCTATCTCTAATAGCACCCGAGATATCATCAGATACGCCCTGGGTTTTTAGATGACCTTGGGTGTGCGGCCCCATGTGTCGGTGGTTTTCTCGGCCCCTGGTGATCCGAGGTCGTTCCCGCTGCACAGATTCATGCGCCAGGGCCCGGTGCAGATAATTCACTTTGGTTTAGTGCGCTATCTGTAAGAGCACCCGAGATTTCACCAGATATATATTGAATTTTTGAACCGACCCTGAGTGTCCGGCCCCATGAGACGGTGGTTTTCTCGGCCCCTGGTGTTCCGATGTCGTTCACGCTGCACAGACTCATGCGCCAGGGTTTCCTGCAGACAATTCACTTTGGTTTATTGCACTATCTGTAATAGCACCCGAGATATCACCAGATATATGCTGGATTTTTACATGAGCTTGGGTGACGGATTCCGAATATCTGTAATTTTTTCGGCCCCTGGTGGTCCGAGGTCGTTCCCATTGCACAGATTCATGCGCCAGGGCATCTTGCAGACAATTCACTTTGGTTTATTGCGCTATCTCTAATAGCACCCGAGATATCACCAGATATATGCTGGATTTTTACATGACATTGGGTGACGGATGCCGAATATCTGTAATTTTCTCGGCCCCTGGTGGTCCGAGGTCGTTCCTGCTGCACAGATTCATTCGCCAGTGCCTCCTACAGACAATGCACTTTGGTTTATTGCGCTATCTCTAATAGCACCCGAGATATCACCAGATATATATTGGATTTTTACCCGACCCTGAGTGTTCGGCCCCATGAGACGGTGGTTTTCTCTGCCCCTGGTGGTCCGAGGTCGTTCCTGCTGCACAGATTCAAGCGCCAGGGCCTCCTACGGACAATGCACTTTGATTTATTGCGCTATCTCTAATAGCACCCGAGCTATCACCCGATATATATTGGATTGTTCCCTGACCCTGAGTGTTCGGCCGCATGAGACGGTGGTTTTCTCGCCCCTGGTGGTCCGAGGTCGTTCCCGCTGCACAGATGCATGCGCCAGGGCCTCCTACGGACAATGCACTTTGATTTATTGCGCTATCTCTAATAGCACCCGAGATATCACCAGACATATATTGGATTTTTCCCTGACCCTGAGTGTCCGGCCCCATGAGACGGTGGTTCTCTCGGCCCCTGGTGGTCCGAGGTCGTTCCCGCTGCCCAGATTCATGCGCCAGGGGCTCCTACAGACAGTGCACTTTGATTTATTGCGCTGTATTTAATAGCACCCGAGATATCACCACATATATATTGGATTTTTCCTTGACCCTGAGTGTCCGGCCCCATGAGACTGTGGTTTTCACGGCCCCTGGTGGTCCGAGGTCGTTCCCGCTTGCCAGATTCATGCGCCAGGCCCTCCTACAGACAATGCACTTTGATTTATTGCGCTATCTGTAATAGCACCCGAGATATCACCATATATATATTGGATTTTCCCGTGACCCTGAGTGTCCGGCCCCATGAGACGGTGGTTTTCTCGGCCCCTGGTGGTCCGAGGTCGTTCCCGCTGCACAGATTCATGCGCCAGGGCCTCCTACAGACAATGCACTTTGATTTATTGCGCTATTTGTAATAGCACCCGAGATATCACCAGATATATATTGGATTTTCCCCTGAACCTGAGTGTCCGGCCCCATGAGGCGGTGGTTCTCTCGGCCCCTGGTGGTCCGAGGTCGTCCCCGCTGCGCAGATTCATGCGCCAGGGCTTCCTGCAGACAATGCACTTCGGTTTATTGCGCTATCTCTAATAGCACCCGACATATCACCAGATATATATTGGATTTTCCCCTGACCCTGAGCGGCCGGCCTCATAAGATGGTGGTTTTCTCGGCCCCTGGTTGTCCGAGGTCGTTGCCGCCGCACTGATTCTTGCGACAGGCCCTCCCGCGGACAATGCACTTTGATTTATCGCGCTATCTCTAATGGCACCCGAGATATCACCAGATATATAATGGATTTTCCCCTGACCCTGACAGTCCGGCCACATGAGACGGTGGTTTTCTCGGCCCGTGGTGGTCCGAGGTCGTTCCCGCTGCCCAGATTGTTGCGCCAGGGCCTCCTACAGACAATGCACTTTGATTTATTGCGCTATCTGTAATAGCACCCGAGATATCACCAGATATATAATGGATTTTTCCCTGACACTGACAGTCCGGCCCCATGAGACGGTGGTTTTCTCGGCCGCTGGTGGTCCGAGGTCGTTCCCGCTGCCCAGATTGTTGCGCCAGGGCCTCCTACAGACAATGCACTTTGATTTATTGCGCTATCTGTAATAGCACCCGAGATATCACCAGACATATATTGGATCTTTCCCCGGCCCTGACAGTACGGCCCCATGAGACGGTGGTTGTCTCGGCCCCTGGTGGTCCGAGGTCGTTCCCGCTGCACAGATTCATGCGCCAGGGCCTCCTGCAGATAATTCACTTTGGTTTATTGCGCTATCTCTAATAGCACCCGAGATATCACCAGATATATATTGGATTTTCCCCTGACCCTGAGTGTCCGGCGGCATGAGACTGTGCTTTTCTCGGCCCCTGGTGGTCCGAGGTCGTTCCCGCTGCACAGATTCATGCGCCAGGGCCTCCTGCAGATAATTCACTATGGTTTATTGCGCTATCTGTAATAGCACCCGAGAAAGCTCCATATATATGCTGGATTTTTACATGACCTTGGGTGACGGATTCCGAATATCTGTAATTTTCTCGGCCCCTGGTGGTCCGAGGTCGCTCCCGCTGCACAGATTCATGCGCCAGGGCCTCCTACGGACAATGCACTTTGATTTATTGCGCTATCTCTAATAGCACCCGAGATATCACCAGACATATATTGGATTTTTCCCTGACCCTGAGTGTCCGGCTCCATGAGACGGTGGTTCTCTCGGTCCCTGGTCGTCCGAGGTCGTTCCCGCTGCCCAGATTCATGCGCCAGGGGCTCCTACAGGCAATGCACTTTGATTTATTGCGCTATAGTTAATAGCACCCGAGATATCACCAGATATATATTGGATTTTTCCCTGACCCTGAGTGTCCGGCCCCTTGAGACTGTGGTTTTCACGGCCCCTGGTTGTCCGAGGTCGTTCCCGCTGGCCAGATTCATGCGCCAGGCCCTCCCGCGAACAATGCACTTTGATTTATCGCGCTATCTCTAATGGCACCCGAGATATCACCAGATACGTATTGGATTTTCCCCTGACCCTGAGTGTCCGGCCCCATGAGTCTGTGGTTTTCTCGGCCCCTGGTGGTCCGAGGTCGTTCCCGCTGCACAGATTCATGCGCCAGGGCCTCCTACAGACAATGCACTTTGGTTTATTGCGCTATCTGTACTAGCACCCGAGATATCACCAGATATATAATGGATTTTTCCCTGACCCTGACAGTCCGGCCCCATGAGACGGCGGTTTTCTCGGCCCCTGGTGGTCCGAGGTCGTTCCTGCTGCACAGATTCATGCGTCAGGGCCTCCTACAGACAATGCACTTTGGTTTCTTGCGCTATCTGTAATAGCACCCGAGATATCACCAGATATATAATGGATTTTTCCCTGACACTGACAGTCCGGCCCCATGAGACGGTGGTTTTCTCGGCCGCTGGTGGTCCGAGGTCGTTCCCGCTGTCCAGATTCATGCGCCAGGGCCTCCTACGGAGAATGCACTTTGATTTATTGCGCTATCTCTAATAGCACCCGAGATATCACCAGATATATATTTGATTTTTCCTTGACCCTGAGTGTGCGGCCCCATGAGACGGCGGTTTTCTCGGCCCCTGCTGGTCCGATGTCGTTCTCGCTGCCCAGATTGTTGCGCCAGGGCCTCCTACAGACAATGCACTTTGATTTATTGCGCTATCTGTAATAGCACCCGAGATATCACCAGACATATATTGGATCTTTCCCCGGCCCTGACAGTACGGCCCCATGAGACGGTGGTTGTCTCGGCCCCTGGTGGTCCGAGGTCGTTCCCGCTGCACAGATTCATGCGCCAGGGCCTCCTGCAGATAATTCACTTTGGTTTATTGCGCTATCTCTAATAGCATCCGAGATATCACCAGATATATATAGGATTTTTCCGTGACCCTGAGAGTCCGGCCCCATGAGACTGTGGTTTTCTCGGCCCCTGGTCGTCCGAGGTCGTTCCCGCTGAACAGATTCATGCGCCAGGGCCACCTACAAACAATGCACATTGATTTATTGCGCTATCTCTAATAGCACCCGAGATATCACCAGATATATATTGGATTTTTCCCTGACCCTGAGTGGCCGGCCTCATATGATGGTGGTTTTCTCGGCCCCTGGTTGTCCGAGGTCGTTGCCGCCGCACTGATTCTTGCGACAGGCCCTCCCGCGGACAATGCACTTTGATTTATCGCGCTATCTCTGATGGCACCCGAGATATCACCAGATATATAATGGATTTTCCCCTGACCCTGACAGTCCGGCCCCATGAGTCTGTGGTTTTCTCGGCCCCTGGTGGTCCGAGGTCGTTCCCGCTGCACAGATTCATGCGCCAGGGCCTCCTACAGACAATGCACTTTGGTTTATTGCGCTATCTGTACTAGCACCCGAGATATCACCAGATATGTATTGGATTTTTCCCTGACCCTGACAGTCCGGCCACATGAGACGGTCGTTTTCTCGGCCCCTGGTGGTCTGAGGTCGTTCCCGCTGCACAGATTCATGCGCCAGGGCCTCCGACAGACATTGTACTTTGATTTATTGCGCTATCTGTAATAGCACCCGAGGTATCACCAGATATATATTGGATTTTCCCTGACCCTGAGTGCCCGGCCTCATGAGACGGTGGTTTTCTCGGCCCCTGGAGGGCCGAGGTCGTTCCTGCTGCACGGATTCATGCGCCAGGGCTTCCTGCAGACAATGCACTTTGATTTATGGCGCTATCTGTAATAGCACCCGAGATATCACCAGATATATATTGGATTTTCCCTGACCCTGAGTGCCCGGCCTCATGAGACGGTGGTTTACTCGGCCCCTGGTGGTCCGAGGTCGTTCCCGCTGCACATATTCATGCGCCAGGGCCTCCTACAGGTAATTCACTTTGGTTTATTGCGCTATCTCTAATAGCACCAGAGATATCACCAGATATATATTGGATTTTTCCCTGACCCTGAGTGTCCGGCCCCATGAGACTGTGGTTTTTCGGCCCCTGGTGGTCCGAGGTCGTTCCCGCTGCACAGATTCATGCGGCAGGGCCTCCTACAGACAATGCACTTTGATTTATTGCGCTATCTCTAATAGCACCCGAGATATCACCAGATATATATCGGATTTTTCCCTGACCCTGACAGTCCGGCCCCATGAAACGGTTATTTTCTCGGCCCCTGGTGGTCCGAGGTCGTTCCCGCTGAACAGAATCATGCGCCAGGGCTTTCTGCAGACAATGCACTTTGATGTATGGCGCTATCTGTAATAGCACCTGAGATATCACCAGATACATCCTGGATTTTTCCCTGACCCTGAGCGTCCGGCCCCATGAGACGGTGGTTTTCTCCGCCCCTGGTGGTCCGAGGTCGTTCCCGCAGCACAGATTCATGAGCCAGGGCCCCCCGCAGACAAGCACTTTGATTTTTCGCGCTATCTCTAATAGCACCCGAGATATCACCAGATATATAATGGATTTTTCCCTGACTCTGAGTGTCCGGCCCCATGTGTCGGTGGTTTTCTCGGCCCCTGGTGGTCCGAGGTCGTTCCCGCTGCACAGACTCATGCGCTCGGGCATCCTGCAGACAATGTACTTTGATTTATCGCTCTATCTGTAATAGCACCCGAGATATCACCATATATATATTGGATTTTTCGGTGACCCTGAGTGTCCGGCCCCATGAGACGGTGGTTTTCTCGGCCCCTGGTGGCCCGAGGTCGTTCCCGCTGCACACATTCATGCGCCAGGACCTCCTACAGACAATGCACTTTGATTTATTGCGCTATCTGTAATAGCACCCGAGATATCACCAGATATATATTGGATTTTCCCCTGACCCTGACAGTCCGGCCCCATGAGACGGTGATCTTCTCGGCCCCTCGTGGTCCGAGGTCGTTCCCGCTGCACAGATTCATGCGCTGGGGTCTCCTGCAGACAATGTACTTTGATTTATCGCGCTATCTGTAATTGCACCCGAGATATCACCAGATATATGCTGGATTTTTACATGAGCTTGGATGACGGATTCCGAATATCTGCAATTTTCTCGGCCCCTGGTGGTCCGAGGCCGTTCCCGCTGCACATATTCATGCGCCAGGGCCTCCTGCAGACAATGCACTTTGATATATCGCGCTATCTGTAATAGCACCCGAGATATCATCAGATACATCCTGGATTTTTACATGACCATGGGTGTCCGGCACAATGAGACGGTAGTTTTCTCGGCCCCTGGTGGTCCGAGGTCATTCCCGCTGCATAGATTCATGCGCCAGGGCCTCCCGCAGACAAGCACTTTGATTTTTCGCGCTATCTCTAATAGCACCCAAGATATCACCAGATATATAATGGATTTTTCCCTGACCCTGACAGTCCGGCCACATGAGACGGTGGTTTTCTCGGCCCCTGGTGGTCCGTGGTCGTTCCCGCTGCACGCATTCATGCGCCAGGGCTACCTGCAGACAATGCATTTTGATTTATGGCGCTATCTGTTATAGCACCTGAGATATCGCCAGATATATATTGGATTTTTCCCTGACCCTGAGTGTCCGGCCCCATGAGACGGTGGTTTTCTCGGCCCCTCGTGGTCCGAGGTCGTTCCCGCTGCACGGATTCATGCGCCACGGCTTCCTGCAGACAATGCACTTTGATTTATCGCGCTATCTCTAATAGCACCCGAGATATCACCAGATATATATTGGATTTTCCCCTGACCCTGAGTGTCCGGCCCCATGAGATTGTGGTTTTTTCGGCCCCCGGTGGTCCGAGGTCGTTCCCGCTGCACAGATTCATGCGCCAGCCACTCCTACAGACAATGCACGTTGGTTTATTGCGCTATCTCTAATAGCACCCGAGATATCACCAGATATATATTGGATTTTTCCCTGACCCTGAGTGTCCGGCCCCAGGAGACGGTGGTTATCTCGACCCCTGGTGGTCCGAGGTCGTTCCCGCTGCACAGATGCATGCGCCAGGGCCTCCTGCAGATAATTCACCTTCGTTTATTGCGCTATCTGTAAGAGCACCCGAGATACCACCAGATATATGTTGGATTTTTCCCCGACCCTGATTGTCCGGCCCCACGAGACGGTGGTTTTCTCGGCCCCTGGTGGTCCGAGGTCGTTCCCGCTGCACAGATTCATGCGCCAGCGACTCCTACAGACAATGCACGTTGGTTTATTGCGCTATCTCTAATAGCACCCGAGATATCACCAGATATATATTTGATTTTTCCCCGACCCTGAGTGTCCGGCCCCATGAGACGGTGGTTTTCTCGGCCCCTGGTGGTCCGAGGTCGTTCCCGCTGCACAGATTCATGCGCCAGGTCCTCCTGTAGACAATGCACTTTGATTTATTGCGCTATCTCTAATAGCACCCGAGATATCACCAGATATATATTGGATTTTTCCATGACCCTGAGTGTCCGGCCCCATGTGTCGGTGGTTTTCTCGGCCCCTGGTGTTCCCAGGGCGTTCCCGCTGCACAGATTCATGCGCCAGGGCCTCCTGCAGATAATTCACTTTGGTTTATTGCACTAACTCTAATAGCACCCGAGATATCTCCAGGTATATATTGGATTTTTCGCTGACCCTGAGTGTCCGGCCCCATGAGACGGTGGTTTTCTCGGCCCCTGGTGGTCCGATGTCGTTCCTGCTGCACAGATTCATGCGCAAGGGCCTCCTACGGACAATGCACTTTGATTTATTGCGCTATCTCTAATAGCACCCGAGATATCACCAGATATATATTGGATTTTCCCCTGACCCTGGGTGTCCGGCCCCATGAGATTGTGGTTTTCCCGGCCCCTGGTGGTCCGAGGTCGTTCCCGCTGCACAGATTCATGCGCCCGGGCCGCCTGCAGATAATTCACTTTGGTTTATTGCGCTATCTCTAATAGCACCCGAGATATCACCAGATATATATTTGATTTTTCCCTGACCCTGAGTGTCCGGCCCCATGAGACTGTGCTTTTCTCGGCCCCCGGTGGTCCGAGGTCGTTCCCGCTGCACAGATGCATGCGCCAGGGCCTCCTGCAGATAATTCACTTTCGTTTATTGCGCTATCTCTAATAGCACGTGAGAAAGCACCATATATATGCTGGATTTTTACATGACTTTGGGTGACGGATACCGAAAATCTGTAAGTTTCTCGGCCCCTGGTGGTCCGATGTCGTTCCTGCTGCACAGATTCATGCGCAAGGGCCTCCTACGGACAATGCACTTTGATTTATTGCGCTATCCCTAATAGCACCCGAGATATCACCAGATATATATTGGATTTTCCCCTGACCCTGAGTGTCCGGCCTCATGAGACGGTGGTTTTCTCGGCCCCTGGTGGTCCGAGGTCGTTCCCGCTGCACAGATTCATGCGCCCGGGCCTCCTGCAGATAATTCACTTTGGTTGATTGCGCTATCTCTAATAGCACCCGAGATATCACCAGATATATTTTTGATTTTTACCTGACCCTGAGTGTCCGGCCCCATGAGGCGGTGGTTTTCTCGGCCCCTGGTGGTCCGACGTAGTTCCCGCTGCACAGATTCATGCGCCAGGGCCTCCTGTAGACAATGCACTTTGATTTATTGTGCTATCTCTAATAGCACCCGAGATATCACCAGATATATATTTGATTTTTCCCTGACCCTGAGTGTCCGGCCCCATGAGACTGTGCTTTTCTCGGCCCCTGGCGGTCCGAGGTCGTTCCCGCTGCCCAAATTCATGCGCCAGGGCCTCCGACAGACAATGCACTTTGATTTATTGCGCTATCTGTAGTAGCACCCGAGAAAGCACCATATATATGCTGGATTTTTACATGACTTTGGGTGACGGACACGGAAAATCTGTAATTTCCTCGGCCCCTGGTGGTCCGATTTCGTTCCTGCTGCACAGAATCACGCGCAAGGGCCTCATACGGACAATGCACTTTGATTTATTGCGCTATCTCTAATAGCACCGGAGATATCACCAGATATATATTGGATTTACCCCTGACCCTGACATTCCGGCCCCATATGTCTGTGGTTTTCTCGGCCCCTGGTGGTCCGGGGTCGTTGCCGCTGCACAGATTCATGCGACAGGGCCTCCAGCAGACAAGGCACTTTGATTTATCGCGCTATCTCTAATGGCACCCGAGATATCACCAGATATATATTGGATTTTCCCCTGACCCTGAGTGTCCGGCCCCATGAGACGGTGTTTTTCTCGGCCGCTGGTGGTCCGAGGTTGTTCCCGCTGACCAGATTCATGCGCCAGGACCTCCTACAGGCAATGCACTTTGATTTATCGCGCTATCTGTAGTAGCACCCGAGAAAGCACCATATATATGCTGGATTTTTACATGACTTTGGGTGACGGACACCGAAAATCTGTAATTTTCTCGGCCCCTGGTGGTCCGAGGTCGTTCCCGCTGCCCAGATTCATGCGCCAGGGCCTCCGACAGACAATGCACTTTGATTTATTGCGCTATCTGTAGTAGCACCCGAGATATCATCAGATATATATTTGATTTTTCCCTGACCCTGAGTGTCCGGCCCCATGAGACGGTGGTTTTCTCGATCCCTGGTGGTCCGAGGTCGTTCCCGCTGCACAGCTGCATGCGCCAGGGCCTCCTGCAGATAATTCACTTTGATTTATCGCGCTATCTGTAATAGCACCCGAGATATCACCAGATATATATTGGATTTTTCCCCGACCCTGAGTGTCCGGCCCCATGAGACCGTGGTTGTCTTGGCCCCTGGTGGTCCGAGGTCGTTCCCGCTGCACAGATTCATGCGCCAGGGCCTCCTGCAGATAATTCACTTTGGTTTATTGCGCTATCTCTAATAGCACCCGAGATATCACCAGATATATATTTGATTTTTCCCTGACCCTGATTGTCCGGCCCCATGAGACGGAGGTTTTCCCGGCGGCTGGTGGTCCGAGGTAGTTCCCGCTGCACAGATTCATGCGCCAGGGCCTCCTACAGACAATGCACTTTGATTTATTGCGCTATCTGTAATAGCACCCGAGATATCACCAGATATATATTGGATTTTCCCCTGACCCTGAGTGTCCGGCCCCATGAGATTGTGGTTTTTTCGGCCGCCGGTGGTCCGAGGTCGTTCCCGCTGCACAGATTCATGCGCCAGTGCCTCCTACAGACAATGCACGTTGGTTTATTGCGCTATCTCTAATAGCACCCGAGATATCACCAGATATATATTGGATTTTTCCCTGACCCTGAGTGTCCGGCCCCATGAGACGGTGGTTTTCTCGACCCCTGGTGGTCCGAGGTCGTTCCCGCTGCACAGATGCATGCGCCAGGGCCTCCTGCAGATAATTCACTTTCGTTTATTGCGCTATCTCTAATAGCACGCGAGAAAGCACCATATATATGCTGGATTTTTACATGACTTTGGGTGACGGATACCGAAAATCTGTAAGTTTCTCGGCCCCTGGTGGTCCGACGTCGTTCCTGCTGCACAGATTCATGCGCAAGGAACTCCTACGGACAATGCACTTTGATTTATTGCGCTATCCCTAATAGCACCCGAGATATCACCAGATATATATTGGATTTTTCCCTGACCCTGAGTGTCCGGCCTCATGAGACGGTGGTTTTCTCGGCCCCTGGTGGTCCGAGGTCGTTCCCGCTGCACAGATTCATGCGCGAGGGCCTCCTGCAGATAATTCACTTTGGTTTATTACGCTATCTCTAATAGCACCCGAGATATCACCAAATATATATTGGATTTTTCCCTGACCCTGAGTGTCCGGCCCCATGTGTCGGGGGTTTTCTCGGCCCCTGGTGGTCCGAGGTCGTTCCCGCTGCACAGATTCATGCGCCCGGGCCTCCTGCAGATAATTCACTTTGGTTTATTGCGCTATCTCTAATAGCACCCGAGATATCACCAGATATATATTTGATTTTTACCTGACCCTGAGTGTCCGGCCCCATGAGACGGTGGTTTTCTCGGCCCCTGATGGTCCGAGGTCGTTCCCGCTGCACAGATTCATGCGCCAGGGCCTCCTGTAGACAATGCACTTTGATTTATTGCGCTATCTCTAATAGCACCCGAGATATCACCAGATATATATTTGATTTTTCCCTGACCCTGAGTGTCCGGCCCCATGAGACTGTGCTTTTCTCGGTCCCTGGTGGTCCGAGGTCGTTCCCGCTGCACAGATTCATGCGCCAGGGACTCTTGCAGACAATTCACTTTGATTTATTGCGCTATCTCTAATAGCACCCGAGATATCACCAAATATATATTTGATTTTTCCCTGACCCTGATTGTCCGGCCCCATGAGACGGAGGTTTTCCCGGCGGCTGGTGGTCCGAGGTCGTTCCCGCTGCACAGATTCATGCGCCAGGGCCTCCTACAGACAATGCACTTTGATTTATTGCGCTATCTGTAATAGCACCCGAGATATCACCAGATATATATTTGATTTTTCCCTGACCCTGAGTGTCCGGCTCCATGAGACTGTGCTTTTCTCGGCCCCTGGTGGTCCGAGGTCGTTCCGGCTGCACAGATTCATGCGCCAGGGCCTCCTACAGACAATGCACTTTGATTTATTGCGCTGTCTGTAATAGCACCCGAGATATCACCAGATATATATTGGATTTTCCCCTGACCCTGAGTGCCCGGCCCCATGTGACGGTGGTTTTCCCGGCGGCTGGTGGTCCGAGGTCGTTCCCGCTGCCCACATTCATGCGCCAGGGCCTCCGACAGACAATGCACTTTGATTTATTGCGCTATCTGTAGTAGCACCCGAGAAAGCACCATATATATGCTGGATTTTTACATGACTTTGGGTGACGGACACCGAAAATCTGTAATTTCCTCGGCCTCTGGTGGTCCGATTTCGTTCCTGCTGCACAGATTCACGCGCAAGGGCCTGATACGGACAATGCACTTTGATTTATTGCGCTATCTCTAATAGCACCCGAGATATCACCAGATATATATTTGATTTTTCCCTGACCCTGAGTGTCCGGCCCCATGAGACGGTGGTTTTCTCGGCCCCTGGTGGACCGAGGTCGTTCCCGCTGCACAGATTCATGCGCCAGGGACTCTTGCAGACAATTCACTTTGGATTATTACGCTATCTCTAATAGCACCCGAGATATCACCAAATATATATTGGATTTTTCCCTGACCCTGAGTGTCCGGCCCCATGAGACGGTGGTTTTCTCGGCCCCTGGTGGACCGAGGTCGTTCCCGCTGCACAGATTCCTGTGCCAGGGCCCCCTGCAGATAATTTACTTTGGTTTATTGCGCTATCTCTAATAGCACCCGTGATATCACCAGATATATATTGGATTTTCCCCTGACCCTGAGTGTCCGGCCCCATGAGACGGTGGTTTTCTCTGCCCCTGGTGGTCCGAGGTCGTTCCCGCTGCCCAGATTCATGCGCCAGGGCCTCCGACAGACAATGCACTTTGATTTATTGCGCTATCTGTAGTAGCACCCGAGATATCATCAGATATATATTTGATTTTTCCCTGACCATGAGTGTCCGGCCCAATGAGACTGTGGATTTCTCGGCCCCTGGTGGTCCGAGGTCGTTCCCGCTGCACAGATTCCTGCGTCAGGGGCACCTGCAGATAATTCACTTTCGTTTATTGCGCTATCTCTAATAGCACCCGTGATATCACCAGATATATATTGGATTTTCCCCTGACACTGAGTGTCCGGCCCCATGAGACGGTGGTTTTCTCGGCCCCTGGTTGTTCGAGGTCGTTACCGCTGCACAGATTCATGCGCCAGGGCCTTCTACAGACAATGCACATTGATTTATTGCGCTATCTGTAATAGCACCCGATAATGCTCCATATATATGCTGGATTTTTACATGACTTTGGGTGACGGACACCGAAAATCTGTAATTTTCTCGGCCCCTGGTGGTCCGATGTCGTTCCTGCTGCACAGATTCACGCGCAGGGGCCTCCTACGGTCAATGCACTTTGATTTGTTGCGCTATCTCTAATAGCACCCGAGATATCACCAGATATATATTGGATTTTTCTCTGACCCTGAGTGTCCGGCCCCATGTGTCGGTGGTTTTCTCGGCCCCTGGTGGTCCGAGGTCGTTCCCGCTGCACAGATTCATGCGCCCGGGCCTCCTGCAGATAATTCACTTTGGTTTATTGCGCTACATCTAATAGCACCCGAGATATCACCAGATATATATTGGATTTTCCCCAGACCCTGACAGTCCGGCCCCATGAGACAGTGGTTTTCTCGGCCCCTGGTGGTCCGAGGTCGTTCCCGCTACACAGATTCATGCGCCAGGGCCTCGTGCAGATAATTCACTTTGATTTATCGCGCTATCTGTAATAGCACCTTAGATATCACCAGATATATATTGGATTTTTCCCTGACCCTGAGTGTCCGGCCCCATGAGACGTTGGTTTTCTCGGCCCCTGGTGGTCCGAGGTCGTTCCCGCTGCACAGATTCCTGCGTCAGGGCCCCCTGCAGATAATGCACTTTGGTTTATTGCGCTATCTCTAATAGCACCCGTGATATCACCAGATATATATTGGATTTTCCCCTGACCCTGAGTGTCCGGCCCCATGAGACGGTGGTTTTCTCGGCCCCTGGTGGTCCGAGGTCGTTCCAGCTGCACAGATGCATGCGCCAGGGCCTCCTGCAGATAATTCACTTTGGTTTATTACCCTCTATCTAATAGCACCCGAGATATCACCAGATATATATTTGATTTTTCCCTGACCCTGAGTGTCCGGCCCCATGAGACGGTGGTTTTCTCGGCCCCTGGTGGTCCTAGGTCGTTCCCCCTGCCCAGATTCATGCGCCAGGGCCTCCGACAGACAATGCACTTTGATTTATTGCGCTATCTGTAGTAGCACCCGAGATATCACCAGATATATATTTGATTTTTCCATGACCCTGAGTGTCCGGCCCCATGAGACGGTGGTTTTCTCGGCCCCTGGTGGTCCGAGGTCGTTCCCGCTGCACAGATTCATGCGCCAGGGCCTCCTACAGACAATGCACATAGATTTATTGCGCTATCTGTAATAGCACCCGATAAAGCACCATATATATGCTGGATTTTTACATGACTTTGGGTGACGGATATCGGAAATCTGTAATTTTCTCGTCCCCTGGTGGTCCGATGTCGTTCCCGCTGCCCAGATGCATGCGCCAGGGCCTCCTGCTGATAATTCACTTTGGTTTATTGCGCTATATCTAATAGCACCCGAGATATCACCAGATATATATTGGATTCTCCCCTGACCCTGACAGTCCGGCCCCATGAGACTGTGGTTTTCTCGGCCCCTGGTGGTCCGAGGTCGTTCCCGCTGCACAGATGCGTGCGCCAGGGCCTCCTGCAGATAATTCACTTTGGTTTATTGCGCTATATCTAATAGCACCCGAGATATCACCAGATATATATTGGATTTTCCCCTGACCCTGACAGTCCGGCCACATGAGACTGTGGTTTTCTCGGCCCCTGGTGGTCCAAGGTCGTTCCCGCTGCACAGATTCATGCGCCAGGGGTCCTGCAGATAATTCACTTTGGTTTATTGCGCTATCTCTAATAGCACCCGAGATATCACCAGATATATATAGAATTTTCCCCTGACCCTGAGTGTCCGGCCCCATGAGACTTTGGTTTTCTCGGCCCCTGGTGGTCCGAGGTCGTTCCCGCTGCACAGATTCATGCCCCATGGCCTCCTACAGACAATGCACATTGATTTATTGCGCTATCTGTAATAGCACCCGAGATATCACCAGATATATATTGGATTTTTCCCTGACCCTGAGTGTCAGGCCCCATGAGACGGTGGTTTTCTCGGCCCCTGGTGGTCCGAGGTCGTTCCCGCTGCACAGATGCATGCGCCAGGGCCTCCTGCAGATAATTCACTTTGATTTATCGCGCTATCTGTAATAGCACCCGAGAAAACACCATATATATGCTGGATTTTCACATGACTTTGGGTGACGGATACCGAAAATCTGTAATTTTCTCGGCCCCTGGTGGTCCGATGTCGATCCTGCTGCACAGATTCATGCGAAAGGGTCTCCTACGGACAATGCACTTTGATTTATCGCGCTATCTGTAATGGAACCCGAGATATCACCAGATATATGCTGGATTTTTACATGACATTGGGTGACGGATACCGAAAATCTGTAATTTTATCGGCCCTAGGTGGTCCGATGTCGTTCTTGCTGCACAGATTCAAGCGCAAGGGCCTCCTACGGACAATGCACTTTGATTTATTGCGCTATCTGTAATAGCACCCGACATATCACCAGATATATATTGGATTTTCCCCTGACCCTGAGGGTCCGGCCCCATGAGGCTGTGGTTTTCTCGGCCCCTGGAGGTCCGAGGTCGTTCCCGCTGCACAGATTCATGAGCCAGGGCCTCCTACAGACAATGCACTTTGAATTATTACGCTATCTGTAATAGTACCCGAGATATAACCAGAAATATATTGGATTTTTCCCTGACCCTGAGGGTCCGGCCCCATGAGACTGTGGTTTTCTCGGCCCCTGGTGGTCCGATGTCGTTCCTGCTGCATATTCATGCCCAAGGGCCTCCTGCAGACAACTCACTTTGGTTTATTGCGCTATCTATAATAGCACACGAGATATCACCAGATATATATTAGATTTTTCCCTGACCCTGAGTGTCCGGCCCCATGAGACGGTTGTTTTCTCGGCCCCTGGTGGTCCGAGGTCGTTCCCGCCGCACAGATTCATGCTCCAGGGCTTCCTGCGGATAATTCACTTCGGTTTATTGCGCTATCTCTAATAGCACCCGAGATATCACCAGATACATATTGGATTTTCCCCTGACCCTCAGTGTCCGGCACCATGAGACTGTGGTTTTCTCGGCCCCTGGTGGTCCGATGTCGTTCCCGCTGCACAGTTTCATGCGCCAGGGCCTCCTGCAGATAATTCACTTTGGTTTATTGCGCTATCTCTAATAGCACCCGAGATATCACCAGATATATATTGGATTTTCCCTGTCCCTGAGGGACCGGCCCCATGAGAGGGTGGTTTTCTCGGCCCCTGGTGGTCCGAGGTCGTTCCCGCTGGCCAGATTCATGCGCCACGGCCACCTACAGACAATGCACTTTGATTTATTGCGCTATCTGTAATAGCACCCGAGATATCACCAGATATATATTGGATTTTCCCCTGACCCTGAGTGTCCGGCCCCATGAGACTGTGGTTTTCTCGGCCCCTGGTGGTCCGAGGTCGCTCCCGCTGCACAAATTCATGTACCAGGTCCTCCTACAGACAATGCACTTTGACTTATTGCGCTATCTCTAATAGCACCCGAGATATCACCAGATAAATATTCTATTTTTCCCTGACCCTGAGTGTCCGGCCCCATGTGTCGGTGGTTTTCTCGGCCCCTGGTGGTCCGAGGTCGTTCCCGCTGCACAGATTCATGCGCCCGGGCCTCCTGCAGATAATTCACTTTGGTTTATTGCGCTATCTCGAATAGCACCCGAGATATCACCATATATATATTGGATTTTTCCCTGACTCTGAGTGACCGGCCCCATGAGATGGTGGTTTCCTCGGCCCCTGGTGATCCGAGGTCGTTCCCGCTCCACAGATACATGCGCCAGGGTCTCTTGCAGACAATTCACTTTGGTTTATTGCGCTATCTCGAATAGCACCCGAGATATCACCATATATATATTGCATTTTTCCCTGACCCTGACAGTCCGGCCCCATGAGACGGTGGTTTTCTCGGCCCCTGGGCGTCCGAGGTCGTTTCCGCTGCACTGATTCATTCGCCAGGGTCTCTTGCAGATAATTCACTTTGGTTTATTGCGCAATCTCTAATAGCACGCGAGATATCACCATATATATATTGGATTTTTCCCTGACCTTGAGTGTCCGGCCCCATGTGTCGGTGGTTTTCTCGGCCCCTGGTGGTCCGAGGTCGTTCCCGCTGCACAGATTCATGCGCCCGGGCCTCCTGCAGATAATTCACTTTGGTTTATTGCGCTATCTCTAATAGCACCCGAGATATCACCAGATATATATTGGATTTTCCCCTGACCCTGAGTGTCCGGCCCCATGAGATGGTGGTTTCCTCGGCCCCTGGTGATCCGAGGTCGTTCCCGCTGCTCAGATTCATGCGCCAGGGTCTCTTGCAGACAATTCAGTTTGGTATATTGCGCTATCTCGAATAGCACCCGAGATATCACCATATATATATTGGATTTTTCCCTGACTCTGAGTGTCCGGCCCCATGGGATGGTGGTTTTCTCGGCCCCAGGTAGTCCGAGGTCGTTCCAGCTGCACAGATTCATGCGCCAGGGCCTCCTGCAGATAATTCACTTTGGTTTATTGCGCTATCTCGAATAGCACCCGAGATATCACCATATATATATTGGATTTTTCCCTGACCCTGAGTGTCCGGCCCCATGTGTCGGTGGTTTTCTCGGCCCCTGGTGGTCCGAGGTCGTTGCTGCTGCACAGATTCATGCGCCAGGGCCTCCCGCAGACAAAGCACTTTGGTTTATTGCGCTATCTGTAATAGCACCCGAGATATCACCAGATATATGCTGGATTTTTACATGACCTTGGGTGACGGATACCGCATATCTGTAATTTTCTCGGCCCCTGGGGGTCCGAGGTCGTTCCCGCTGCACAGATTCATGCGCCAGGGCCTCCTGCAGTTAATTCACTTTGGTTTATTGCGCTATCTCTAATAGCACCCGAGATATCACCAAATATATATATTGGATTTTTCCCTGACCCTGAGTGTCCGACCCCATGAGACGGTGGCTTTCTTGGCCCCTGGTGGTCCGAGGTCGTTCCCGCTGCACAGATACATGCGCCAGGTCGTCCTGCAGATAATTCACTTTAGTTTATTGCGCTATCTCTAATAGCACCCGAGATATCAGCAGATATATATTGCATTTTTCCCCGACCCTGAGTGTCCAGCCCCATGAGACGGTGGTTTTTTCGGACCCTGGAGATCCGAGCTCGTTCCAGCTGCACAGATTCATGCGCCAGGGCCTCTTGCAGACAATTCACTTTGGTTTATTGCGCTATCTGTCATAGCACCCGAGATATCACCAGATATATATTGGATTTTTCCCGGACCATGAGTGTCCGGCCCCATGAGACGGTGGTTTTCTCGGAGCCTGGTGATCCGATTTCGTTCCCGCTGCACAGATTCATGCGCGAGGGCCTCCTGCAGATAATTCACTTTGGTTTATCGCGCTATCTGTAATAGCACCCGAGATATCACCAGATATATATTGGATTTTTCCCCGACCCTGAGTGTCCGGCCCCATGAGACCGTGGTTGTCTTGGCCCCTGGTGGTCCGAGGTCGTTCCCGCTGCACAGATTCATGCGCCAGGGCCTCCTGCAGATAATTCACTTTGGTTTATTGCGCTATCTCTAATAGCACCCGAGATATCACCAGATATATATTTGATTTTTCCCTGACCCTGATTGTCCGGCCCCATGAGACGGAGGTTTTCCCGGCGGCTGGTGGTCCGAGGTAGTTCCCGCTGCACAGATTCATGCGCCAGGGCCTCCTACAGACAATGCACTTTGATTTATTGCGCTATCTGTAATAGCACCCGAGATATCACCAGATATATATTGGATTTTCCCCTGACCCTGAGTGTCCGGCCCCATGAGATTGTGGTTTTTTCGGCCGCCGGTGGTCCGAGGTCGTTCCCGCTGCACAGATTCATGCGCCAGTGCCTCCTACAGACAATGCACGTTGGTTTATTGCGCTATCTCTAATAGCACCCGAGATATCACCAGATATATATTGGATTTTTCCCTGACCCTGAGTGTCCGGCCCCATGAGACGGTGGTTTTCTCGACCCCTGGTGGTCCGAGGTCGTTCCCGCTGCACAGATGCATGCGCCAGGGCCTCCTGCAGATAATTCACTTTCGTTTATTGCGCTATCTCTAATAGCACGCGAGAAAGCACCATATATATGCTGGATTTTTACATGACTTTGGGTGACGGATACCGAAAATCTGTAAGTTTCTCGGCCCCTGGTGGTCCGACGTCGTTCCTGCTGCACAGATTCATGCGCAAGGAACTCCTACGGACAATGCACTTTGATTTATTGCGCTATCCCTAATAGCACCCGAGATATCACCAGATATATATTGGATTTTTCCCTGACCCTGAGTGTCCGGCCTCATGAGACGGTGGTTTTCTCGGCCCCTGGTGGTCCGAGGTCGTTCCCGCTGCACAGATTCATGCGCGAGGGCCTCCTGCAGATAATTCACTTTGGTTTATTACGCTATCTCTAATAGCACCCGAGATATCACCAAATATATATTGGATTTTTCCCTGACCCTGAGTGTCCGGCCCCATGTGTCGGGGGTTTTCTCGGCCCCTGGTGGTCCGAGGTCGTTCCCGCTGCACAGATTCATGCGCCCGGGCCTCCTGCAGATAATTCACTTTGGTTTATTGCGCTATCTCTAATAGCACCCGAGATATCACCAGATATATATTTGATTTTTACCTGACCCTGAGTGTCCGGCCCCATGAGACGGTGGTTTTCTCGGCCCCTGATGGTCCGAGGTCGTTCCCGCTGCACAGATTCATGCGCCAGGGCCTCCTGTAGACAATGCACTTTGATTTATTGCGCTATCTCTAATAGCACCCGAGATATCACCAGATATATATTTGATTTTTCCCTGACCCTGAGTGTCCGGCCCCATGAGACTGTGCTTTTCTCGGTCCCTGGTGGTCCGAGGTCGTTCCCGCTGCACAGATTCATGCGCCAGGGACTCTTGCAGACAATTCACTTTGATTTATTGCGCTATCTCTAATAGCACCCGAGATATCACCAAATATATATTTGATTTTTCCCTGACCCTGATTGTCCGGCCCCATGAGACGGAGGTTTTCCCGGCGGCTGGTGGTCCGAGGTCGTTCCCGCTGCACAGATTCATGCGCCAGGGCCTCCTACAGACAATGCACTTTGATTTATTGCGCTATCTGTAATAGCACCCGAGATATCACCAGATATATATTTGATTTTTCCCTGACCCTGAGTGTCCGGCTCCATGAGACTGTGCTTTTCTCGGCCCCTGGTGGTCCGAGGTCGTTCCGGCTGCACAGATTCATGCGCCAGGGCCTCCTACAGACAATGCACTTTGATTTATTGCGCTGTCTGTAATAGCACCCGAGATATCACCAGATATATATTGGATTTTCCCCTGACCCTGAGTGCCCGGCCCCATGTGACGGTGGTTTTCCCGGCGGCTGGTGGTCCGAGGTCGTTCCCGCTGCCCACATTCATGCGCCAGGGCCTCCGACAGACAATGCACTTTGATTTATTGCGCTATCTGTAGTAGCACCCGAGAAAGCACCATATATATGCTGGATTTTTACATGACTTTGGGTGACGGACACCGAAAATCTGTAATTTCCTCGGCCTCTGGTGGTCCGATTTCGTTCCTGCTGCACAGATTCACGCGCAAGGGCCTGATACGGACAATGCACTTTGATTTATTGCGCTATCACTAATAGCACCCGAGATATCACCAGATATATATTTGATTTTTCCCTGACCCTGAGTGTCCGGCCCCATGAGACGGTGGTTTTCTCGGCCCCTGGTGGACCGAGGTCGTTCCCGCTGCACAGATTCATGCGCCAGGGACTCTTGCAGACAATTCACTTTGGATTATTACGCTATCTCTAATAGTACCCGAGATATCACCAAATATATATTGGATTTTTCCCTGACCCTGAGTGTCCGGCCCCATGAGACGGTGGTTTTCTCGGCCCCTGGTGGACCGAGGTCGTTCCCGCTGCACAGATTCCTGTGCCAGGGCCCCCTGCAGATAATTTACTTTGGTTTATTGCGCTATCTCTAATAGCACCCGTGATATCACCAGATATATATTGGATTTTCCCCTGACCCTGAGTGTCCGGCCCCATGAGACGGTGGTTTTCTCGGCCCCTGGTGGTCCGAGGTCGTTCCCGCTGCCCAGATTCATGCGCCAGGGCCTCCGACAGACAATGCACTTTGATTTATTGCGCTATCTGTAGTAGCACCCGAGATATCATCAGATATATATTTGATTTTTCCCTGACCATGAGTGTCCGGCCCAATGAGACTGTGGATTTCTCGGCCCCTGGTGGTCCGAGGTCGTTCCCGCTGCACAGATTCATGCGCCAGGGCCTCCTGCAGATAATTCACTTTGGTTTATTACGCTATCTCTAATAGCACCCGAGATATCACCAAATATATATTGGATTTTTCCCTGACCCTGAGTGTCCGGCCCCATGTGTCGGGGGTTTTCTCGGCCCCTGGTGGTCCGAGGTCGTTCCCGCTGCACAGATTCATGCGCCCGGGCCTCCTGCAGATAATTCACTTTGGTTTATTGCGCTATCTCTAATAGCACCCGAGATATCACCAGATATATATTTGATTTTTACCTGACCCTGAGTGTCCGGCCCCATGAGACGGTGGTTTTCTCGGCCCCTGATGGTCCGAGGTCGTTCCCGCTGCACAGATTCATGCGCCAGGGCCTCCTGTAGACAATGCACTTTGATTTATTGCGCTATCTCTAATAGCACCCGAGATATCACCAGATATATATTTGATTTTTCCCTGACCCTGAGTGTCCGGCCCCATGAGACTGTGCTTTTCTCGGTCCCTGGTGGTCCGAGGTCGTTCCCGCTGCACAGATTCATGCGCCAGGGACTCTTGCAGACAATTCACTTTGATTTATTGCGCTATCTCTAATAGCACCCGAGATATCACCAAATATATATTTGATTTTTCCCTGACCCTGATTGTCCGGCCCCATGAGACGGAGGTTTTCCCGGCGGCTGGTGGTCCGAGGTCGTTCCCGCTGCACAGATTCATGCGCCAGGGCCTCCTACAGACAATGCACTTTGATTTATTGCGCTATCTGTAATAGCACCCGAGATATCACCAGATATATATTTGATTTTTCCCTGACCCTGAGTGTCCGGCTCCATGAGACTGTGCTTTTCTCGGCCCCTGGTGGTCCGAGGTCGTTCCGGCTGCACAGATTCATGCGCCAGGGCCTCCTACAGACAATGCACTTTGATTTATTGCGCTGTCTGTAATAGCACCCGAGATATCACCAGATATATATTGGATTTTCCCCTGACCCTGAGTGCCCGGCCCCATGTGACGGTGGTTTTCCCGGCGGCTGGTGGTCCGAGGTCGTTCCCGCTGCCCACATTCATGCGCCAGGGCCTCCGACAGACAATGCACTTTGATTTATTGCGCTATCTGTAGTAGCACCCGAGAAAGCACCATATATATGCTGGATTTTTACATGACTTTGGGTGACGGACACCGAAAATCTGTAATTTCCTCGGCCTCTGGTGGTCCGATTTCGTTCCTGCTGCACAGATTCACGCGCAAGGGCCTGATACGGACAATGCACTTTGATTTATTGCGCTATCTCTAATAGCACCCGAGATATCACCAGATATATATTTGATTTTTCCCTGACCCTGAGTGTCCGGCCCCATGAGACGGTGGTTTTCTCGGCCCCTGGTGGACCGAGGTCGTTCCCGCTGCACAGATTCATGCGCCAGGGACTCTTGCAGACAATTCACTTTGGATTATTACGCTATCTCTAATAGCACCCGAGATATCACCAAATATATATTGGATTTTTCCCTGACCCTGAGTGTCCGGCCCCATGAGACGGTGGTTTTCTCGGCCCCTGGTGGACCGAGGTCGTTCCCGCTGCACAGATTCCTGTGCCAGGGCCCCCTGCAGATAATTTACTTTGGTTTATTGCGCTATCTCTAATAGCACCCGTGATATCACCAGATATATATTGGATTTTCCCCTGACCCTGAGTGTCCGGCCCCATGAGACGGTGGTTTTCTCGGCCCCTGGTGGTCCGAGGTCGTTCCCGCTGCCCAGATTCATGCGCCAGGGCCTCCGACAGACAATGCACTTTGATTTATTGCGCTATCTGTAGTAGCACCCGAGATATCATCAGATATATATTTGATTTTTCCCTGACCATGAGTGTCCGGCCCAATGAGACTGTGGATTTCTCGGCCCCTGGTGGTCCGAGGTCGTTCCCGCTGCACAGATTCATGCGCCAGGGCCTCCTGCAGATAATTTACTTTGGTTTATTGCGCTATCTCTAACAGCACCCGAGATATCACCAGATATATATTGGATTTTTCCCTGACCCTGAGTATCCGGCCCCATGAGACGGTGGTTTTCTCGGCCCCTGGTGGTCCGAGGTCGTTCCCGCTGCACAGATTCCTGCGTCAGGGGCACCTGCAGATAATTCACTTTCGTTTATTGCGCTATCTCTAATAGCACCCGTGATATCACCAGATATATATTGGATTTTCCCCTGACACTGAGTGTCCGGCCCCATGAGACGGTGGTTTTCTCGGCCCCTGGTTGTTCGAGGTCGTTCCCGCTGCACAGATTCATGCGCCAGGGCCTTCTACAGACAATGCACATTGATTTATTGCGCTATCTGTAATAGCACCCGATAATGCTCCATATATATGCTGGATTTTTACATGACTTTGGGTGACGGACACCGAAAATCTGTAATTTTCTCGGCCCCTGGTGGTCCGATGTCGTTCCTGCTGCACAGATTCACGCGCAGGGGCCTCCTACGGTCAATGCACTTTGATTTGTTGCGCTATCTCTAATAGCACCCGAGATATCACCAGATATATATTGGATTTTTCTCTGACCCTGAGTGTCCGGCCCCATGTGTCGGTGGTTTTCTCGGCCCCTGGTGGTCCGAGGTCGTTCCCGCTGCACAGATTCATGCGCCCGGGCCTCCTGCAGATAATTCACTTTGGTTTATTGCGCTACATCTAATAGCACCCGAGATATCACCAGATATATATTGGATTTTCCCCAGACCCTGACAGTCCGGCCCCATGAGACAGTGGTTTTCTCGGCCCCTGGTGGTCCGAGGTCGTTCCCGCTACACAGATTCATGCGCCAGGGCCTCGTGCAGATAATTCACTTTGATTTATCGCGCTATCTGTAATAGCACCTTAGATATCACCAGATATATATTGGATTTTTCCCTGACCCTGAGTGTCCGGCCCCATGAGACGTTGGTTTTCTCGGCCCCTGGTGGTCCGAGGTCGTTCCCGCTGCACAGATTCCTGCGTCAGGGCCCCCTGCAGATAATGCACTTTGGTTTATTGCGCTATCTCTAATAGCACCCGTGATATCACCAGATATATATTGGATTTTCCCCTGACCCTGAGTGTCCGGCCCCATGAGACGGTGGTTTTCTCGGCCCCTGGTGGTCCGAGGTCGTTCCAGCTGCACAGATGCATGCGCCAGGGCCTCCTGCAGATAATTCACTTTGGTTTATTACCCTCTATCTAATAGCACCCGAGATATCACCAGATATATATTTGATTTTTCCCTGACCCTGAGTGTCCGGCCCCATGAGACGGTGGTTTTCTCGGCCCCTGGTGGTCCTAGGTCGTTCCCCCTGCCCAGATTCATGCGCCAGGGCCTCCGACAGACAATGCACTTTGATTTATTGCGCTATCTGTAGTAGCACCCGAGATATCACCAGATATATATTTGATTTTTCCATGACCCTGAGTGTCCGGCCCCATGAGACGGTGGTTTTCTCGGCCCCTGGTGGTCCGAGGTCGTTCCCGCTGCACAGATTCATGCGCCAGGGCCTCCTACAGACAATGCACATAGATTTATTGCGCTATCTGTAATAGCACCCGATAAAGCACCATATATATGCTGGATTTTTACATGACTTTGGGTGACGGATATCGGAAATCTGTAATTTTCTCGTCCCCTGGTGGTCCGATGTCGTTCCCGCTGCCCAGATGCATGCGCCAGGGCCTCCTGCTGATAATTCACTTTGGTTTATTGCGCTATATCTAATAGCACCCGAGATATCACCAGATATATATTGGATTCTCCCCTGACCCTGACAGTCCGGCCCCATGAGACTGTGGTTTTCTCGGCCCCTGGTGGTCCGAGGTCGTTCCCGCTGCACAGATGCGTGCGCCAGGGCCTCCTGCAGATAATTCACTTTGGTTTATTGCGCTATATCTAATAGCACCCGAGATATCACCAGATATATATTGGATTTTCCCCTGACCCTGACAGTCCGGCCACATGAGACTGTGGTTTTCTCGGCCCCTGGTGGTCCAAGGTCGTTCCCGCTGCACAGATTCATGCGCCAGGGGTCCTGCAGATAATTCACTTTGGTTTATTGCGCTATCTCTAATAGCACCCGAGATATCACCAGATATATATAGAATTTTCCCCTGACCCTGAGTGTCCGGCCCCATGAGACTTTGGTTTTCTCGGCCCCTGGTGGTCCGAGGTCGTTCCCGCTGCACAGATTCATGCCCCATGGCCTCCTACAGACAATGCACATTGATTTATTGCGCTATCTGTAATAGCACCCGAGATATCACCAGATATATATTGGATTTTTCCCTGACCCTGAGTGTCAGGCCCCATGAGACGGTGGTTTTCTCGGCCCCTGGTGGTCCGAGGTCGTTCCCGCTGCACAGATGCATGCGCCAGGGCCTCCTGCAGATAATTCACTTTGATTTATCGCGCTATCTGTAATAGCACCCGAGAAAACACCATATATATGCTGGATTTTCACATGACTTTGGGTGACGGATACCGAAAATCTGTAATTTTCTCGGCCCCTGGTGGTCCGATGTCGATCCTGCTGCACAGATTCATGCGAAAGGGTCTCCTACGGACAATGCACTTTGATTTATCGCGCTATCTGTAATGGAACCCGAGATATCACCAGATATATGCTGGATTTTTACATGACATTGGGTGACGGATACCGAAAATCTGTAATTTTATCGGCCCTAGGTGGTCCGATGTCGTTCTTGCTGCACAGATTCAAGCGCAAGGGCCTCCTACGGACAATGCACTTTGATTTATTGCGCTATCTGTAATAGCACCCGACATATCACCAGATATATATTGGATTTTCCCCTGACCCTGAGGGTCCGGCCCCATGAGGCTGTGGTTTTCTCGGCCCCTGGAGGTCCGAGGTCGTTCCCGCTGCACAGATTCATGAGCCAGGGCCTCCTACAGACAATGCACTTTGAATTATTACGCTATCTGTAATAGTACCCGAGATATAACCAGAAATATATTGGATTTTTCCCTGACCCTGAGGGTCCGGCCCCATGAGACTGTGGTTTTCTCGGCCCCTGGTGGTCCGATGTCGTTCCTGCTGCATATTCATGCCCAAGGGCCTCCTGCAGACAACTCACTTTGGTTTATTGCGCTATCTATAATAGCACACGAGATATCACCAGATATATATTTGATTTTTCCCTGACCCTGAGTGTCCGGCCCCATGAGACGGTTGTTTTCTCGGCCCCTGGTGGTCCGAGGTCGTTCCCGCCGCACAGATTCATGCTCCAGGGCTTCCTGCGGATAATTCACTTCGGTTTATTGCACTATCTCTAATAGCACCCGAGATATCACCAGATACATATTGGATTTTCCCCTGACCCTCAGTGTCCGGCACCATGAGACTGTGGTTTTCTCGGCCCCTGGTGGTCCGATGTCGTTCCCGCTGCACAGTTTCATGCGCCAGGGCCTCCTGCAGATAATTCACTTTGGTTTATTGCGCTATCTCTAATAGCACCCGAGATATCACCAGATATATATTGGATTTTCCCTGACCCTGAGGGTCCGGCCCCATGAGAGGGTGGTTTTCTCGGCCCCTGGTGGTCCGAGGTCGTTCCCGCTGGCCAGATTCATGCGCCACGGCCACCTACAGACAATGCACTTTGATTTATTGCGCTATCTGTAATAGCACCCGAGATATCACCAGATATATATTGGATTTTCCCCTGACCCTGAGTGTCCGGCCCCATGAGACTGTGGTTTTCTCGGCCCCTGGTGGTCCGAGGTCGCTCCCGCTGCACAAATTCATGTACCAGGTCCTCCTACAGACAATGCACTTTGACTTATTGCGCTATCTCTAATAGCACCCGAGATATCACCAGATAAATATTCTATTTTTCCCTGACCCTGAGTGTCCGGCCCCATGTGTCGGTGGTTTTCTCGGCCCCTGGTGGTCCGAGGTCGTTCCCGCTGCACAGATTCATGCGCCCGGGCCTCCTGCAGATAATTCACTTTGGTTTATTGCGCTATCTCGAATAGCACCCGAGATATCACCATATATATATTGGATTTTTCCCTGACTCTGAGTGTCCGGCCCCATGAGATGGTGGTTTCCTCGGCCCCTGGTGATCCGAGGTCGTTCCCGCTCCACAGATACATGCGCCAGGGTCTCTTGCAGACAATTCACTTTGGTTTATTGCGCTATCTCGAATAGCACCCGAGATATCACCATATATATATTGCATTTTTCCCTGACCCTGACAGTCCGGCCCCATGAGACGGTGGTTTTCTCGGCCCCTGGGCGTCCGAGGTCGTTTCCGCTGCACTGATTCATTCGCCAGGGTCTCTTGCAGATAATTCACTTTGGTTTATTGCGCAATCTCTAATAGCACGCGAGATATCACCATATATATATTGGATTTTTCCCTGACCTTGAGTGTCCGGCCCCATGTGTCGGTGGTTTTCTCGGCCCCTGGTGGTCCGAGGTCGTTCCCGCTGCACAGATTCATGCGCCCGGGCCTCCTGCAGATAATTCACTTTGGTTTATTGCGCTATCTCTAATAGCACCCGAGATATCACCAGATATATATTGGATTTTCCCCTGACCCTGAGTGTCCGGCCCCATGAGATGGTGGTTTCCTCGGCCCCTGGTGATCCGAGGTCGTTCCCGCTGCTCAGATTCATGCGCCAGGGTCTCTTGCAGACAATTCAGTTTGGTATATTGCGCTATCTCGAATAGCACCCGAGATATCACCATATATATATTGGATTTTTCCCTGACTCTGAGTGTCCGGCCCCATGGGATGGTGGTTTTCTCGGCCCCAGGTAGACCGAGGTCGTTCCAGCTGCACAGATTCATGCGCCAGGGCCTCCTGCAGATAATTCACTTTGGTTTATTGCGCTATCTCGAATAGCACCCGAGATATCACCATATATATATTGGATTTTTCCCTGACCCTGAGTGTCCGGCCCCATGTGTCGGTGGTTTTCTCGGCCCCTGGTGGTCCGAGGTCGTTGCTGCTGCACAGATTCATGCGCCAGGGCCTCCCGCAGACAAAGCACTTTGGTTTATTGCGCTATCTGTAATAGCACCCGAGATATCACCAGATATATGCTGGATTTTTACATGACCTTGGGTGACGGATACCGCATATCTGTAATTTTCTCGGCCCCTGGGGGTCCGAGGTCGTTCCCGCTGCACAGATTCATGCGCCAGGGCCTCCTGCAGTTAATTCACTTTGGTTTATTGCGCTATCTCTAATAGCACCCGAGATATCACCAAATATATATATTGGATTTTTCCCTGACCCTGAGTGTCCGACCCCATGAGACGGTGGCTTTCTCGGCCCCTGGTGGTCCGAGGTCGTTCCCGCTGCACAGATACATGCGCCAGGTCGTCCTGCAGATAATTCACTTTAGTTTATTGCGCTATCTCTAATAGCACCCGAGATATCAGCAGATATATATTGCATTTTTCCCCGACCCTGAGTGTCCAGCCCCATGAGACGGTGGTTTTTTCGGACCCTGGAGATCCGAGCTCGTTCCAGCTGCACAGATTCATGCGCCAGGGCCTCTTGCAGACAATTCACTTTGGTTTATTGCGCTATCTGTCATAGCACCCGAGATATCACCAGATATATATTGGATTTTTCCCGGACCATGAGTGTCCGGCCCCATGAGACGGTGGTTTTCTCGGAGCCTGGTGATCCGATTTCGTTCCCGCTGCACAGATTCATGCGCGAGGGCCTCCTGCAGATAATTCACTTTGGTTTATTGCACTATCTCTAATAGCACCCGAGATATCACCAGACATATATTGGATTTTCCCCTGACCCTGAGTGTCCGGCGCCATGAAACTGTGCTTTTCTCGGCCCCTGGTGGTCCGAGGTCGTTCCTGCTGCACACATTCATGCGCAAGGGCCTCCTGCAGACAACTCACTTTGGTTTATTCCGCTATCTCTAATAGCACCCGAGATATCACCAGATATATATTGGATTTTTCCCTGACTCTGAGTGTCCGGCCCCATGAGATGGTGGTTTCCTCGGCCCCTGGTGATCCGAGGTCGTTCCCGCTCCACAGATACATGCGCCAGGGTCTCTTGCAGACAATTCACTTTGGTTTATTGCGCTATCTCGAATAGCACCCGAGATATCACCAGATATATATTGGATTTTTCCCTGACTCTGAGTGTCCGGCCCCATGGGATGGTGGTTTTCTCGGCCCCTGGTGGTCCGAGGTCGTTCCAGCTGCACAGATTCATGCGCCAGGGCCTCTTGCAGACAATTCACTTTGGTTTATTGCGCTATCTCAAATAGCACCCGAGATATCACCAGATATATATTGGATTTTTCCCCGACACTGAGTGTCCGGCCCCCTGAGACGGTGGTTTTCTCGGCCCCTGGTGGTCCGAGGTCGATCCTGCTGCACAGATTCATGCGCCAGGGCCTCCTGCAGTTAATTCACTTTGGTTTATTGCGCTATCTCTAATAGCACCCGAGATATCACCAGATATATATTGGATTTTTCCCCGAGCCTGAGTGTCCTGCCCCATGAGACGGTGGTTTTTTCGGACCCTGGGGGTCCGAGGTCGTTCCCGCTGCACAGATTCATTCACCAGTGCATCCTACAGACAATGCACTATGATTTATTGCGCTATCTCTAATAGCACCCGAGATATCACCAAATATATATTGGATTTTAACATGACCTTGGGTGACGCATTCCGAATATCTGTAATTTTCTCGGCCCCTGGTGGTCCGATGTCGTTGCCGCTGCACAGATTCATGCGCCAGGGCCTCCCGCAGACAAAGCACTTTGATTTCTCGCGCTATCTGTAATAGCACCCGAGATATCACCAGATAAATATTGGATTTTTCCTCGACCCTGAGTGTCCAGCCCCATGAGACGGTGGTTTTTTCGGACCCTGGTGATCCGAGCTCGTTCCAGCTGCACAGATTCATGCGCCAGGGCCTCTTGCAGACAATTCACTTTGGTTTATTGCGCTATCTGTCATAGCACCCGAGATATCACCAGATATATATTGGATTTTTCCCTGACCATGAGTGTCCGGCCCCATGAGACGGTGGTTTTCTCGGAGCCTGGTGATCCGATTTCGTTCCCGCTGCACAGATTCATGCGCGAGGGCCTCCTGCAGATAATTCACTTTGGTTTATTGCACTATCTCTAATAGCACCCGAGATATCACCAGATATATATTGGATTTTCCCCTGACCCTGAGTGTCCGGCGGCATGAGACTGTGCTTTTCTCGGCCCCTGGTGGTCCGAGGTCGTTCCTGCTGCACACATTCATGCGCAAGGGCCTCCTGCAGACAACTCACTTTGGTTTATTGCGCTATCTCTAACAGCACCCGAGATATCACCAGATATATATTGGATTTTTCCCTGACTCTGAGTGTCCGGCCCCATGGGATGGTGGTTTTCTCGGCCCCTGGTGGTCCGAGGTCGTTCCCGCTGCACAGATTCATTCGCCAGTGCCTCCTACAGACAATGCACTATGATTTATTGCGCTATCTCTAATAGCACCCGAGATATCACCAGATATATATTGGGTTTTAACATGACCTTGGGTGACGAATGCCGAATATCTGTAATTTTATCGGCCCCTGGTGGTCCGATGTCGTTGCCGCTGCACAGATTCATGCGCCAGGGCCTCCCGCAGACAAAGCACTTTGGTTTGTTGCGCTATATCTAATAGCACCCGAGATATCACCAGATATATATTGGATTTTTCCCTGACCCTGACATTCCGGCCCCATGAGACGGTGGTTTTCTCGGCCCCTGGGGGTCCGAGGTCGTTTCCGCTGCACTGATGCATTCGCCAGGGTCTCTTGCAGATAATTCACTTTGGTTTATTGCGCAATCTCTAATAGCACGCGAGATATCACCATATATATATTGGATTTTTCCCTGACCCTGAGTGTCCGGCCCCATGTGTCGGTGGTTTTCTCGGCCCCTGGTGGTCCGAGGTCGTTCCCGCTGCACAGATTCATGCGCCCGGGCCTCCTGCAGATAATTCACTTTGGTTTATTGCGCTATCTCTAATAGCACCCGAGATATCACCAGATATATATTGGATTTTCCCCTGACCCTGAGTGTCCGGCCCCATGAGATGGTGGTTTCCTCGGCCCCTGGTGATCCGAGGTCGTTCCCGCTGCACAGATTCATGCGCCAGGGTCTCTTGCAGACAATTCACTTTGGTATATTGCGCTATCTCGAATAGCACCCGAGATATCACCATATATATATTGGATTTTTCCCTGACCCTGAGTGTCCGGCCCCATGTGTCGGTGGTTTTCTCGGCCCCTGGTGGTCCGAGGTCGTTGCTGCTGCACAGATTCATGCGCCAGGGCCTCCCGCAGACAAAGCACTTTGATTTATCGCGCTATCTGTAATAGCACCCGAGATATCACCAAATACATATTGGATTTTTCCTCGACCCTGAGTGTCCGGCCCCATGAGACGGTGGTTTTCTCGGCCCCTGGGGGTCCGAGGTCGTTGCCGCTGCACAGATTCATGCGCCAGGGTCTCCCGCAGACAAAGCACTTTGGTTTATTGCGCTATCTGTAATAACACCCGAGATATCACCAGATATATGCTGGATTTTTACATCACCTTGGGTGACGGATTCCGAATATCTGTAATTTTCTCGGCCCCTGGTGGTCCGAGGTCGTTCCTGCTTCACAGATTCATGCGCCAGGGCCTCCCGCAGACAATGCACTTCGTTTATTGCGCTATTTCTAATAGCACCCGAGATATCACCAGATATATATTGGACTTTTCCCTGACCCTGACAGTCCGGCCCCATGAGACAGTGATTTCCTCGGCCCCTGGTGGTGCGATGTCGTTGACGCTGCACAGATTCATGCGCCAGGTCCTCCCGCTGAGAAAGCACTTTGATTTATCGCGCTATCTCTAATAGCGCCCGAGATATCACCAGATATATAATGGATTTTTCCTGACCCTGACAGTCCGGCCCCATGAGACGGTGGTTTTCTCGGCCCCTGGTGATCCGAGGTCGTTCCCGCTGCACAGATGCATGCGCCAGGGCCTCCTGCAGATAATTCACTTTCGCTTATTGCGCTATCTCTAATAGCACCCGAGATATCACCAGATATATATTGGATTTTCCCCTTACCCTGATTGTCCTGACCCATGAGACGGTGTTTTTCTCGGCCCCTGATTGTCCGAGGTCGTTGCCGCTGCACATATTCATGTGCCAGGGTCGCCCGCAGACAATGCACTTTGATTTATTGCGCTATCTGTAATACCACGCGAGAAAGCACCATATATATGCTGGATTTTTACATGACTTTGGGTGACGGATACCGAAAATCTGTAAATTTCTCGGCCCCTGGTGGTCCGAGGTCGTTCCCGCTGCACAGATGCATGCGCCAGGGCCCCCTGCAGATAATTCACTTTGGTTTATTGCGCTATCTCTAATAGCACCCGAGATATCACCAGACATATATTTGATTTTCCCCTGACCCTGAGTGTCCGGCCCCATGAGACTGTGCTTTTCTCGGCCCCTGGTGGTGCGAGGTCGTTCCCGCTGGACAGATTCATGCGCCAGGTCCTCCTACAGACAATGCACTTTGATTTATTGCGCTATCTGTAATCGCACCCGAGATATCACCAGATATATATTGGATTTTCCCCTGACCCTGAGGGTCCGGCCCCATGAGACTGTGCTTTTCTAGGCCCCTGGTGGTCCGAGGTCGTTCCCGCTGCCCACATTCATGACCCAGGGCCTCCTACAGACAATGCAGTTTGATTTATTGCGCTATCTCTAATAGCACCCGAGATATCACCAGATATATATTGGATTTTTCACTGACCCTGAGTGTCCGGCCCCATGAGACGGTGGTTTTCTCGACCCCTGGTGGTCCGAGACCGTTCCCGCTGCACAGATGCATGCGCCAGGGCCTCCTGCAGATAATTCACTGTGGTTTATTGCGCTATCTCTAATAGCACCCGAGATATCACCAGATATATATTGGATTTTCCCCTGACCCTGAGTGTCCGGCCAGATGAGACTGTGGTTTTCTCGGCCCCTGGTGGTCCGATGTCGTTCCCGCTGCACAGACTCATGCGCCAGGTCCTCCCACAGACAATGCACGTTGATTTATTGCGCTATCTGCAATAGCACCCGAGATATCACCAGATATATATTGGATTTTTCCCTGACCCTGAATGACCGGCCCCATGAGACGCTGGTTTTCTCGGACCCTGGTGGTCCGAGGTCGTTCCCGCTGCACCGATTCATGCGCCAGGGCATCCTATAGACAATGCACTTTGATTTCTTGCCCTATCTGTAATAGCACCCGAGAAAGCACCATATATATTCTGGATTTTTACATGACTTTGGGTGACGGATACAGAAAATCTGTAATTTTCTCGGCCCCTGGTGGCCCGATGTCGTTCCTGCTGCACAGATTCATGCGCCAGCGCCTCCTGCAGATAATTCAATTTGGTTTATTGCACTATCTCTAATAGCACCCGAGATATCACCAGGTATATAATGGATTTTTCCCTGACCCTGACAGTCCGGCCCCATGAGACGGTGGTTTTCTCGGCCCCTGGAGGTCCGAGGTCTTTCCCGCTACACAGAATCATGCGCCAGGGCTTCCTGCAGACAACTCACTTTGGTTTATTGCGCTATCTCTAACAGCACCCGAGATATCACCAGATATATATTGGATTTTTCCTCGACCCTGAGTGTCCGGCCCCATGAGACGGTAGTTTTCTCGGCCCCTGGGGGTCCGAGGTCGTTGCCGCTGCACAGATTCATGCGCCAGGGTCTCCCGCAGACAAAGCACTTTGGTTTGTTGCGCTATATCTAATAGCACCCGAGATATCACCAGATATATATTGGATTTTTCCCTGAGCCTGACATTCCGGCCCCATGAGACGGTGGTTTTCTCGGCCCCTGGGGGTCCGAGGTCGTTTCCGCTGCACTGATTCATTCGCCAGGGTCTCTTGCAGATAATTCACTTTGGTTTATTGCGCAATCTCTAATAGCACGCGAGATATCACCATATATATATTGGATTTTTCCCTGACCCTGAGTGTCCGGCCCCATGTGTCGGTGGTTTTCTCGGCCCCTGGTGGTCCGAGGTCGTTGCTGCTGCACAGATTCATGCGCCAGGGCCTCCCGCAGACAAAGCACTTTGATTTATCGCGCTATCTGTAATAGCACCCGAGATATCACCAAATACATATTGGATTTTTCCTCGACCCTGAGTGTCCGGCCCCATGAGACGGTGGTTTTCTCGGCCCCTGGGGGTCCGAGGTCGTTGCCGCTGCACAGATTCATGCGCCAGGGTCTCCCGCAGACAAAGCACTTTGGTTTAGTGCGCTATCTGTAATAACACCCGAGATATCACCAGTTATATGCTGGATTTTTACATCACCTTGGGTGACGGATTCCGAATATCTGTAATTTTCTCGGCCCCTGGTGGTCCGAGGTCGTTCCTGCTTCACAGATTCATGCGCCAGGGCCTCCCGCAGACAATGCACTTCGTTTATTGCGCTATTTCTAATAGCACCCGAGATATCACCAGATATATATTGGACTTTTCCCTGACCCTGACAGTCCGGCCCCATGAGACAGTGATTTCCTCGGCCCCTGGTGGTGCGATGTCGTTGACGCTGCACAGATTCATGCGCCAGGTCCTCCCGCTGAGAAAGCACTTTGATTTATCGCGCTATCTCTAATAGCGCCCGAGATATCACCAGATATATAATGGATTTTTCCTGACCCTGACAGTCCGGCCCCATGAGACGGTGGTTTTCTCGGCCCCTGGTGATCCGAGGTCGTTCCCGCTGCACAGATGCATGCGCCAGGGCCTCCTGCAGATAATTCACTTTCGTTTATTGCGCTATCTCTAATAGCACCCGAGATATCACCAGATATATATTGGATTTTCCCCTTACCCTGATTGTCCTGACCCATGAGACGGTGTTTTTCTCGGCCCCTGATTGTCCGAGGTCTTTCCCGCTGCACAGATTCATGCGCCAGGGCCTCCTACAGACAATGCACTTTGACTTATTGCGCTATCCGTAATAGCACCCGAGATATCACCAGATATATATTGGATTTTTCCCTGACCCTGAGTGTCCGGCCCCATGAGACGGTGGTTTTCTCGGACCCTGGTGATCCGAGGTCGTTCCCGCTGCCCAGATTCATGCGCCAGGGCCTCCTACAGACAATGCAGTTTGATTTATTGCGCTATCTCTAATAGCACCCGAGATATCACCAGATATATATTGGATTTTTCCCTGACCCTGAGTGTCCGGCCCAAGAGACGGTGGTTTTCTCGACCCCTGGTGGTCCGAGGCCGTTCCCGCTGCACAGATGCATGCGCCAGGGCCTCCTGCAGATAATTCACTGTGGTTTATTGCGCTATCTCTAATAGCACCCGAGATATCACCAGATATATATTGGATTTTCCCCTGACCCTGAGTGTCCGGCCAGATGAGACTGTGGTTTTCTCGGCCCCTGGTGGTCCGATGTCGTTCCCGCTGCACAGACTCATGCGCCAGGTCCTCCCACAGACATCGCACGTTGATTTATTGCGCTATCTGCAATAGCACCCGAGATATCACCAGATATATATTGGATTTTTCCCGGACCATGAGTGTCCGGCCCCATGAGACGGTGGTTTTCTCGGAGCCTGGTGATCCGAGGTCGTTCCCGCTGCACAGGTTCATGCGCGAGGGCCTCCTGCAGATAATACACTTTGGTTTATTGCACTACCTCTAATAGCACCCGAGATATCACCAGATATATGCTGGATTTTTCCCTGACCCGGACAGTCCGGCCCCATGTGTCGGTGGTTTTCTCGGCCCCTGGAGGTCCGAGGTCTTTCCCGCTACACAGAATCATGCGCCAGGGCCTCCTGCAGATAATTCACTTTGGTTTATTGCGCTATCTCTAATAGCACCCGAGATATCACCAGACATATATTTGATTTTCCCCCGACCCTGAGTGTCGGGCCCCATGAGACTGTGCTTTTCTCGGCCCCTGGTGGTGCGAGGTCGTTCCCGCTGCACAGATTCATGCGCCAGGGGCTCCTGCAGATAACTCACTTTGGTTTATTGCGCTATCTCTAATAGCACTCGAGATATCACCAGATATATATTGGATTTTTCCCTGGCCCTGAGTGTCCGGCCCCATGAGACGGTGGTTTTCGCGGACCCTGGTGATCCGAGGTCGTTCCCGCTGCACAGATTCACGCGCGAGGGCCTCCTGCAGATAATTTACTTTGGTTTATTGCACTATCTGTAATAGCACCCGAGATATCACCAGATATATATTGGATTTTTCGCTGACTCTGTGTGTCCGGCCCCATGAGACGGTGGTTTTCTTGGCCCCTGGTGGTCCGAGGTCGTTCCCGCTGCACAGATGCATGCGCCAGGGCCTCCTGCAGATAATTCACTTTCGTTTATTGCGCTATCTCTAATAGCTCCCGAGATATCACCAGATATATATTGGATTTTTCCCTGACCCTGGGTGTCCGGCCCCATGAGACGGTGGCTTTCTCGGCCCCTGGTGGTCCGACGTCGTTCCCGCTGCCCAGATTCATGCGCCAGGGCCTCCTACAGGCAATGCACTTTGACTTATTGCGCTATCCGTAATAGCACCCGAGATATAACCAGATATATATTGGATTTTTCCCTGACGCTGAGCGTCCGGCCCCATGAGACGGTGATTTTCTCGGCCTCTGGTGGTCCGTGGTCGTTCCTGCTGCACCGATTCATGCGCCAGGGAATCCTACAGACAATGCACTTTGATATATTGCCCTATCTGTAATAGCACCCGAGAAAGCACCATATATATGCTGGATTTTTACATGACTTTGGGTGACGGATACCGAAAATCTGTAACTTTCTCGGCCCCTGGTGGTCCGATGTCGTTCCTGCTGCACAGATTCATGCGCCAGGGCCTCCTGCAGATAATTCACTTTGGTTTATTGCACTATCTATAATAGCACCAGAGATATCACCAGATATATAATGGATTTTTCCCTGACCCTGACAGTCCGGCCCCATGAGACGGTGGGTTTCGCGGCACCTGGTGGTCCGAGGTCGTGCCCGCTGCACAGTTGCATGCGCCAGGGCCTCCTGCAGATAATTCACTTTGGTTTATTATACTATCTGTAATAGCACCCGAGATATCACCAGATATATATTGGATTTTTCCCTGACCCTGAGTGTCCGGCCCCATGAGACGGTGGTTTTCTCGGCCCCTGGTGGTCCGAGGTCGTTCCCGCTGCACAGATTCATGCGCCAGGGCCTCCTACAGACAATGCACTTTGACTTATTGCGCTATCTGTAATAGCACCCGCGATATAACCAGATATATATTGGATTTTTCCCTGACCCTGAGCGTCCGGCCCCATGAGACGGTGATTTTCTCGGCCTCTGGTGGTCCGTGGTCGTTCCTGCTGCACCGATTCATGCGCCAGGGAATCCTACAGACAATGCACTTTGATATATTGCCCTATCTGTAATAGCACCCGAGAAAGCACCATATATATGCTGGATTTTTACATGACTTTGGGTGACGGATACCGAAAATCTGTAACTTTCTCGGCCCCTGGTGGTCCGATGTCGTTCCTGCTGCACAGATTCATGCGCCAGGGCCTCCTGCAGATAATTCACTTTGGTTTATTGCACTATCTATAATAGCACCAGAGATATCACCAGATATATAATGGATTTTTCCCTGACCCTGACAGTCCGGCCCCATGAGACGGTGGGTTTCGCGGCACCTGGTGGTCCGAGGTCGTTCCCGCTGCACAGTTGCATGCGCCAGGGCCTCCTGCAGATAATTCACTTTGGTTTATTATACTATCTGTAATAGCACCCGAGATATCACCAGATATATATTGGATTTTTCCCTGACCCTGAGTGTCCGACTCCATGAGACGGTGGTTTTCTCGGCCCCTGGTGGTCCGAGGTCGTTCCCGCTGCACAGATTCATGCGCCAGGGCCGCCTGCAGATAATTCACTTTGGTTTAGTGCGCTATCTGTAAGGGCACCCGAGATATCACCAGATTTATATTGGATTTTTCCCTGACCCTGAGTGTCCCACCCTATGAGACGGTGGTTCTCTCGGCCCCTGGTGGTCCGAGGTCGTTCCCGCTGCACAGATTCATGCGCCAGGGCCGCCTGCAGATAATTCACTTTGGTTTAGTGCGCTATCTGTAACAGCACCCGAGATATCCACAGATATATATTGAATTTTCCCCTGACCCTGAGTGTCCGGCCCCATGAGACGGTGGTTTTCTCGGCCACTGGTGGTCCGAGATCGTTTCCGCTGCACAGATTCATGCGACCGGGCCTCCTGCAGATAATTCACTTTGGTTTATTGCGCTATCTCTAATAGCACCCGAGATATCACCAGATATATATTGGATTTTTCCCTGACTCTGAGTGTCCGGCCCCATGAGACGGTAGTTTTCTCGGCCCCTGGTGGTCCGAGGTCGATCCCGCTGCACAGATTCATGCGCCAGGGCCTCCTACAGAAAATGCAGTTTGATTTATTGCGCTATCTGTAATAGCACGCGAGATATCAATAGATATATATTGAATTTTCCCCTGACCCTGAGTGTCCGGCCCCATGAGACGGTGGTTTTCTCGGCCACTGGTGGTCCGAGATCGTTTCCGCTGCACAGATTCATGCGACCGGGCCTCCTGCAGATAATTCACTTTGGTTTATTGCGCTATCTCTAATAGCACCCGAGATATCACCAGATATATATTGGATTTTTCCCTGACTCTGAGTGTCCGGCCCCATGAGACGGTAGTTTTCTCGGCCCCTGGTGGTCCGAGGTCGTTCCCGCTGCACAGATTCATGCGACAGGGCCTCCTGCAGATAATTCACTTTGGTTTATAGCGCTATCTCTAATAGCACCCGAGATATCACCAGATATATATTGGATTTTTCCCTGACCCTGAGTGTCCGGCCCCATGAGACGGTAGTTTTCTCGGCCTCTGGTGGTCCGAGGTCGTTCCCGCTGCACAGATTCATGTTCCAGGGCCTCCTGCAGATAATTCACTTTGGTTTATTGCGCTATCTCTAATAGCACCCGAGATATCACCAGATATATATTGGATTTTTCCCTGACCCTGACAGTCCGGCCCCACGAGACGGTGATTTTCTCGACCCCTGGAGGTCCGAGGTCGATCCCGCTGCACAGATTCATGCGCCAGGGCCTCCTACAGAAAATGCAGTTTGATTTATTGCGCTATCTGTAATAGCACCCGAGATATCAATAGATATATATTGGATTTTCCCCTGACCCTGAGTGTCCGGCCCCACGAGACGGTGGTTTTCTCGGCCCCTGGTGGTCCGAGATCGTTCCCGCTGCACATATTCATGCGCCAGGGCCGCCTGCAGATAATTCACTTTGGTTTAGTGCGCTATCTGTAACAGCACCCGAGATATCCACGGATATATATTGAATTTTCCCCTGACCCTGAGTGTCCGGCCCCATGAGACGGTGGTTTTCTCGGCCACTGGTGGTCCGAGGTCGTTCCCGCTGCACCGATTCATGCGCCAAGGCCTCGTGCAGACAATGCACCTTGGTTTATTATGCTATATCTAATAGCACCCGAGATATCACCAGATATATATTGGATTTTACCCTGACCCTGAATGTCCGGCCCCATGAGACGGTAGTTTTCTCGGCCCCTGGTGGTCCGAGGTCGATCCCGCTGCACAGATTCATGCGCCAGGGCCGCCTGCAGATAATTCACTTTGGTTTTGTGCGCTATCTGTAAGGGCACCCGAGATATCACCAGATATATATTGAATTTTTGCCCGACCCTGAGTGTCCGGCCCCATGTATCGGTGGTTTTCTCGGCCCCTGGTATTCCGAGGTCGATCCCGCTGCACTGATTCATGCGACAGGGCCTCCTACAGATAATGCCCTTTGATTTATTGCGCTATCTGTAATAGCACCCGAGATATCACCAGATATATATTGGATTTTTCCCTGACCCTGAGTGTCCGACCCCATGAGACGGTGTCTTTCTCGGCCCCTGGTGGTCCGAGGTCGTTCTTGCTGCACAAATTTATGCGCCAGGGCCGCCTGCAGATAATTCACTTTGGTTTAGTGCGCTATCTGTAACAGCACCCGAGATATCACCAGATATATATTGGATTTTCCCCTGACCCTGAATGTCCGGCCCCATGAGACGGTAGTTTTCTCGGCCCCTGGTGGTCCGAGGTCGATCCCGCTGCACAGATTCATGCGCCAGGGCCGCCTGCAGATAGTTCACTTTGGTTTAGTGCGCTATCTGTAACAGCATCCGAGATATCCCCAGATATATATTGAATTTTTCCCCGACCCTGAGTGTCCGGCCCCATGTGTCGGTGGTTTTCTCGGCCCCTGGTGGTCCGAGGTCGATCCCGCTGCACACATTCATGCGCCAGGGCCTCCTACAGAAAATGCAGTTTGATTTATTGCGCTATCTGTAATAGCACCCGAGATATCAATAGATATATATTGGATTTTCCCCTGACCCTGAGTGTCCTGCCCCATGAGACGGCAGTTTTCTCGGCCCCTGGTGATCCGAGGTCGATCCCGCTGCACAGATTCATGCGCCAGGGCCTCCTACAGAAAATGCAGTTTGATTTATTGCGCTATCTGTAATAGCACCCGAGATATCACCAGATATATATTGGATTTTTCCCTGACCCTGAGTGTCCGGCCCCATGAGACGGTAGTTTTCTCGGCCCCTGGTGGTCCGAGGTCGATCCCGCTGCACAGATTCATGCGCCAGGGCCTCCTACAGAAAATGCAGTTTGATTTATTGCGCTATCTGTAATAGCACCCAAGATATCAATAGATATATATTGGATTTTCCCCTGACCCTGAGTGTCCGGCCCCATGAGACGGTGGTTTTCTCGGCCCCTGGTGGTCCGAGATCGTTCCCGCTGCACAGATTCATGCGACAGGGCCTCCTGCAGATAATTCACTTTGGTTTATTGCGCTATCTCTAATAGCACCCGAGATATCACCAGATATATATTGGATATTTCCCTGACCCTGAGTGTCCGGCCCCATGTTACGGTAGTTTTCTCGGCCTCTGGTGGTCCGAGGTCGTTCCCGCTGCACAGATTCATGTTCCAGGGCCTCCTGCAGATAATTCACTTTGGTTTATTGCGCTATCTCTAATAGCACCCGAGATATCACCAGATATATATTGGATTTTTCCCTGACCCTGAGTGTCCGACTCCATGAGACGGTGGTTTTCTCGGCCCCTGGTGGTCCGAGGTCGTTCCCGCTGCACAGATTCATGCGCCAAGGCATCGTGCAGACAATGCACCTTAGTTTATTATGCTATATCTAATAGCACCCGAGATATCACCAGATATATATTGGATTTTCCCCTGACCCTGAATGTCCGGCCCCATGAGACGGTAGTTCTCTCGGCCCCTGGTGGTCCGAGGTCGATCCCGCTGCACAGATTCATGCGCCAGGGCCGCCTGCAGATAATTCACTTTGGTTTAGTGCGCTGTCTGTAAGGGCACCCGAGATATCACCAGATATATATTGAATTTTTGCCCGACCCTGAGTGTCCGGCCCCATGTATCGGTGGTTTTCACGGCCCCTGGTATTCCGAGGTCGATCCCGCTGCACAGATTCATGCGACAGGGACTCCTACAGACAATGCCCTTTGATTTATTGCGCTATCTGTAATAGCACCCGAGATATCACTAGATATATATGGGATTTCCCCTGACCCTGACAGTCCGGCCCCATGAGACGGTAGTTTTCTCGGCCCCTGGTGGTCCGAGGTCGATCCCGCTGCACAGATTCATGCGCCAGGGCCTCCTACAGAAAATGCAGTTTGATTTATTGCGCTATCTGTAATAGCACCCGAGATATCTATAGATATATATTGGATTTTCCCCTGACCCTGAGTGTCCGGCCCCATGAGACGGTGGTTTTCTCGGCCCCTGGTGGTCCGAGATCGTTCCCGCTGCACAGATTCCTGCGACAGGGCCTCCTGCAGATAATTCACTTTGGTTTATAGCGCTATCTCTAATAGCACCCGAGATATCACCAGATATATATTGGATTTTTCACTGACCCTTATTGTCCGTCCGCATGTGTCGGTGGTTTTCTCGGCCCCTGGTGGTACGAGGTCGATCCCGCTGCACAGATTCATACGCCGGGACCTCCTATAGTTAATTCACTTCGGATTATTGCGCTATCTCTAATAGCACCCGAGATATCACCAGATATATATTGAATTTTTCCCCGACCCTGAGTGTCCGGCCCCATGTGTCGGTGGTTTTCTCGGCCCCTAGTCGTCCGAGGTCGATCCCGCTGCACAGATTCATGCGCCAGGGCCTCCTACAGACAATGCACTTTGATTTATTGCGCTATCTGTAATAGCACCCGAGATATCACCAGATATATATTGGATTTTTCCCTGACCCTGTCAGTTCGGCCCCATGAGACGGTGATTTTCTCGGCCCCTGGTGGTCCGAGGTCGATCTCGCTGCACAGATTCATGCGCCAGGGCCTCCTGCAGACAATGCACTTTGGTTTAATATGCTATCTCTAATCGCACCCGAGATATCACCAGATATATATTGGATTTTTCCCTGACCCTGAGTGTCCGGCCCCATGAGACGGTGGTTTTCTAGGCCCCTGGTGGTCGGGGGTCGATCCCGCTGCACAGCTTCATGCGCCAGGCCCTCCTACAGAAAATGCAGTTTGATTTATTGCGCTATCTGTAATAGCACCCGAGATATCACCAGATATATATTGGATTTATCCCTGACCCTGACAGTCCGACCCAATGAGACGGTGGTTTTCTCGGCCCCTGGTGGTCGGAGGTCGTTCCCGCTGCACAGATTCATGCGCCAGGGCTTCCTGCAGACAATTCACTTTGGTTTATTGCGCTATCTGTAATAGCACGCGAGATATCACCAGATATATGCTGGATTTTTACATGACTCGGGGTGACGGATTCCGAATATCTGTAATTTTCTCGGCGCCTGGTGGTCCGAGGTCGTTCCTGCTGCACAGATTCATTCGCCAGTGCCTCCTCCAGACAATGCACTTTGACTTATTGCGCTATCTCTAATAGCACCCGTGCTATCACCTGATATATATTGCATTTTTCCCTGACCCTGACACTCCGGCCCCATGAGACGGTGATTTTCTCGGCGCCTGGTGGTCCGAGGTCGTTCCTGCTGCACAGATTCATGCGCCAGGGCCTCCTATGGACAATGCACTTTGATTTATTGCGCTATCTCTAATAGCACCCGAGATATCACCAGATATATATTGGATTTTTCCTTGACCCTGACAGTCCGGCCCCATGTGTCGACGGTTTTCTCGGTCCCTCGTGGTCCGAGGTCGATCCCGCTGCACAGATTCATGCGACAGGGCCTCCTGCAGATAATTCACTTTGGTTTATTGCGCTATCTCTAATAGCACCCGAGATATCACCAGATATATATTGGATATTTCCCTGACCCTGAGTGTCCGGCCCCATGAGACGGTAGTTTTCTCGGCCCCTGGTGGTCCGAGGTCGTTCCCGCTGCACAGATTCATGTTCCAGGGCCTCCTGCAGATAATTCACTTTGGTTTATTGCGCTATCTCTAATAGCACCCGAGATATCTCCAGATATATATTGGAATTTTCCCTGACCCTGACAGTTCGGCACCATGAGACGGTGACTTTCTCGGCCCCTGGTGGTCCGAGGTCGATCTCGCTGCACAGATTCATGCGCTACGGCCTCCTACAGACAATGCACTTTGATTTATTGCGCTATCTGGAATAGCACCCGAGATATCACCAGATATATATTGGATTATTCCCTGACCCTGACAGTTCGGCCCCATGAGACGGTGATTTTCTCGGCCCCTGGTGGTCCGAGGTCGATCTCGCTGCACAGATTCATGCGCCAGGGCCTCCTGCAGACAATGCACTTTGGTTTAATATGCTATATCTAATCGCACCCGAGATATCACCAGATATATATTGGATTTTCCCCTGACCCTGAATGTCCGGCCCCATGAGACGGTAGTTTTCTCGGCCGCTGGTGGTCCGAGGTCGATCCCGCTGCACAGATTCATGCGCCAGGGCCGCCTGCAGATAATTCACATTGGTTTAGTGCGCTATCTGTAAGGGCACCCGAGATATCACCAGATATATATTGAATTTTTCCCCGACCCTGAGTGTCCGGCCCCATGTATCGGTGGTTTTCTCGGCCCCTGGTATTCCGAGGTCGATCCCGCTGCACAGATTCATGCGCCAGGGCCTCCTACAGACAATGCACTTTGATTTAATGGGCTATCTGTAATAGCACCCGAGATATCACCAGATATATATTGGACTTTTCCCTGACCATGACAGTTCGGCCCCATGAGACGGTGATTTTCTCGGCCCCTGGTGGTCCGAGGTCGATCCCGCTGCACAGACTCATGCGCCACAGCCTCCTACAGACAATGCACTTTGATTTATTGCGCTATCTGGAATAGCACCCGAGATATCACCAGATATATATTGGATTTTTCCCTAACCCTGACAGTTCGGCCCCATGAGACGGTGATTTTCTCGGCCCCTGGTGGTCCGAGGTCGATCTCGCTGCACAGATTCATGCGCCAGGGCCTCCTGCAGACAATGCACTTTGGTTTAATATGCTGTATCTAATCGCACCCTAGATATCACCAGATATATATTGGATTTTTCCCTGACCCTGAGTGTCCGGCCCCATGAGACGGTAGTTTTCTCGGCCCCTAGTGGTCCGAGGTCGTTCCCGCTGCACAGATTCATGCGCTAGGGCCTCCTGCAGACAATGAACTTTGATTTATTGCGCTAACTGTAATAGCACCCGAGATATAAGCAGATATATATTGGATTTTTCCCTGACCCTGAGTGTCCGACTCCATGAGACGGTGGTTTTCTCGGCCCCTGGTGGTCCGAAGTCGTTCCCGCTGCACAGATTCATGCGCCAGGGCCGCCTGCAGATAATTCACTTTGGTTTAGTGCGCTATCTGTAAGGGCACCCGAGATATCACCAGATATATATTGGATTTTTCCCTGACCCTGAGTGTCCCACCCCATGAGACGGTGGTTCTCTCGGCCCCTGCTGGTCCGAGGTCGTTCCCGCTGCACAGATTCATGCGCCAGTGCCTCCTACAGACAATGCACTTTGATTTATTGCGTTATCTCTAATAGCACCCGAGATATAACCAGATATATATTGGATTTTTCCTTGACCCTGACAGTCCGGCCCAATGTTTCGATGGTTTTCTCGGTCCCTCGTGGTCCGAGGTCGATCCCGCTGCACAGATTCATGCGCCAGGGCCTCCTGCAGACAACGCACTTTGGTTTAATATGCTATCTCTAATCGCACCCGAGATATCACCAGATATATATTGGATTTTTCCCTGACCCTGAGTGTCCGGCCCCATGAGACGGTAGTTTTCTCGGCCACTAGTGGTCCGAGGTCGTTCCCGCTGCACAGATTCATGCGCTAGGGCCTCCTGCAGACAATGCACTTTGATTTATTGCGCTATCTGTAATAGCAGCCGAGATATCTCCAGATTTATATTGGATTTTTCCCTGACCCTGTGTGTCCGACCCCATGAGACGGTGGTTTTCTCGGCCCCTGGTGGTGCGAGGCCGTTCCCGCTGCACAGATTCATGCGCCAGGGCGTCCTGCAGACAATGCACTTTGATTTATTTCGCTATGTCTAATAGCAACCCAGATATCACCAGATATATATTGGATTTTTCCCTGACCCTGACAGTCCGGCCCCACGAGACGGTGATTTTCTCGACCCCTGGAGGTCCGAGGTCGATCCCGCTGCACAGATTCATGCGCCAGGGCCTCCTACAGACAATGCACTTTGATTTATTGCGTTATCTCTAATAGCACCCGAGATATAACCAGATATATATTGGATTTTTCCTTGACCCTGACAGTCCGGCCCAATGTTTCGATGGTTTTCTCGGTCCCTCGTGGTCCGAGGTCGATCCCGCTGCACAGATTCATGCGCCAGGGCCTCCTGCAGACAACGCACTTTGGTTTAATATGCTATCTCTAATCGCACCCGAGATATCACCAGATATATATTGGATTTTTCCCTGACCCTGAGTGTCCGGCCCCATGAGACGGTAGTTTTCTCGGCCACTAGTGGTCCGAGGTCGTTCCCGCTGCACAGATTCATGCGCTAGGGCCTCCTGCAGACAATGCACTTTGATTTATTGCGCTATCTGTAATAGCACCCGAGATATCACCAGATATATATTGGATTTATCCCTGACCCTGACAGTCCGACCCCATGAGACGGTAGTTTTCTCGACCCCTGGAGGTCCGAGGTCGATCCCGCTGCTCAGATTCATGCGCCAGGGCCTCCTACAGGCAATGCCCTTTGATTTATTGCGCTATCTGTAATAGCACCCGAGATATCACCTGATATATATTGGATTTTTCCCTGACCCTGAGTGTCCGAACCCATGAGACGGTGGTTTTCTCGGCCCCTGGTGTTCCGAAGTCGTTCTCGCTGCACAAATTTATGCGCCAGGGCCGCCTGCAGATAATTCACTTTGGTTTAGTGCGCTATCTGTAACAGCACCCGAGATATCCCCAGATATATATTGAATTTTTCCCCGACCCTGTGTGTCCGGCCCCATGTGTCGGTGGTTTTCTCGGCCCCTGGTGGTCCGAGGTCGATCCCGCTGCACAGATTCATGCGCTAGGGCCTCCTGCAGACAATGCACTTTGATTTATTGCGCTATCTGTAACAGCACCCGAGATATCACCAGATATACATTGGATTTTTCCCTGACCCTGAGTGTCCGGCCCCATGAGACGGAGGTTTTCTAGGCCCCTGGTGGTCGGAGGTCGATCCCGCTGCACAGCTTCATGCGCCAGGGCCTCCTACAGAAAATGCAGTTTGATTTATTGCGCTATCTGTAATAGCACCCGAGATATCACCAGATATATATTGGATTTATCCCTGACCCTGACAGTCCGACCCAATGAGACGGTGGTTTTCTCGGCCCCTGGTGGTCGGAGGTCGTTCCCGCTGCACAGATTCATGCGCCAGGGCCGCCTGCAGATAATTCACATTGGTTTAGTGCGCTATCTGGAATAGCACCCGAGATATCACCAGATATATATTGGATTTTTCCCTAACCCTGACAGTTCGGCCCCATGAGACGGTGATTTTCTCGGCCCCTGGTGGTCCGAGGTCGATCTCGCTGCACAGATTCATGCGCCAGGGCCTCCTGCAGACAATGCACTTTGGTTTAATATGCTATATCTAATCGCACCCGAGATATCACCAGATATATATTGGATTTTTCCCTGACCCTGAGTGTCCGGCCCCATGAGACGGTAGTTTTCTCGGCCCCTAGTGGTCCGAGGTCGTTCCCGCTGCACAGATTCATGCGCTAGGGCCTCCTGCAGACAATGCACTTTGATTTATTGCGTTATCTCTAATAGCACCCGAGATATAACCAGATATATATTGGATTTTTCCTTGACCCTGACAGTCCGGCCCAATGTTTCGATGGTTTTCTCGGTCCCTCGTGGTCCGAGGTCGATCCCGCTGCACAGATTCATGCGCCAGGGCCTCCTGCAGACAACGCACTTTGGTTTAATATGCTATCTCTAATCGCACCCGAGATATCACCAGATATATATTGGATTTTTCCCTGACCCTGAGTGTCCGGCCCCATGAGACGGTAGTTTTCTCGGCCACTAGTGGTCCGAGGTCGTTCCCGCTGCACAGATTCATGCGCTAGGGCCTCCTGCAGACAATGCACTTTGATTTATTGCGCTATCTGTAATAGCACCCGAGATATAAGCAGATATATATTGGATTTTTCCCTGACCCTGAGTGTCCGACTCCATGAGACGGTGGTTTTCTCGGCCCCTGGTGGTCCGAGGTCGTTCCCGCTGCACAGATTCATGCGCCAGGGCCGCCTGCAGATAATTCACTTTGGTTTAGTGCGCTATCTGTAAGGGCACCCGAGATATCACCAGATTTATATTGGATTTTTCCCTGACCCTGAGTGTCCCACCCCATGAGACGGTAGTTTTCTCGACCCCTGGAGGTCCGAGGTCGATCCCGCTGCACAGATTCATGCGCCAGGGCCTCCTACAGACAATGCACTTTGATTTATTGCGCTATCTGTAATAGCAGCCGAGATATCTCCAGATTTATATTGGATTTTTCCCTGACCCTGTGTGTCCGACCCCATGAGACGGTGGTTCTCTCGGCCCCTGCTGGTCCGAGGTCGTTCCCGCTGCACAGATTCATGCGCCAGGGCCTCCTACAGACAATGCACTTTGATTTATTGCGCTATCTGTAATAGCACCCGAGATATCACCAGATATATATTGGATTTTTCCCTGACCCTGACAGTTCGGCCCCATGAGACGGTGATTTTCTCGGCCCCTGGTGGTCCGAGGTCGATCTCGCTGCACAGATTCATGCGCCAGGGCCTCCTGCAGACAATGCACTTTGGTTTAATATGCTATCTCTAATCGCACCCGAGATATCACCAGATATATATTGGATTTTTCCCTGACCCTGAGTGTCCGGCCCCATGAGACGGTAGTTTTCTCGGCCGCTAGTGGTCCGAGGTCGTTCCCGCTGCACAGATTCATGCGCTAGGGCCTCCTGCAGACAATGCACTTTGATTTATTGCGCTATCTGTAATAGCACCCGAGATATCACCAGATATATATTGGATTTTTCCCTGACCCTGACAGTTCGGCCCCATGAGACGGTGATTTTCTCGGCCCCTGGTGGTCCGAGGTCGATCTCGCTGCACAGATTCATGCGCCAGGGCCTCCTGCAGACAATGCACTTTGGTTTAATATGCTATCTCTAATCGCACCCGAGATATCACCAGATATATATTGGATTTATCCCTGACCCTGAGTGTACGGCCCCATGAGACGGTAGTTTTCTCGGCCGCTAGTGGTCCGAGGTCGTTCCCGCTGCACAGATTCATGCGCTAGGGCCTCCTGCAGACAATGCACTTTGATTTATTGCGCTATCTGTAATAGCACCCGAGATATCACCAGATATATATTGGATTTTTCCCTGACCCTGAGTGTCCGGCCCCATGAGACGGTAGTTTTCTCGGCCCCTAGTGGTCCGAGGTCGTTCCCGCTGCACAGATTCATGCGCTAGGGCCTCCTAGAGACAATGCACTTTGATTTATTGCGCTATCTGTAATAGCACCCGAGATATAAGCAGATATATATTGGATTTTTCCCTGACCCTGAGTGTCCGACTCCATGAGACGGTGGTTTTCTCGGCACCTGGTGGTCCGAGGTCGTTCCCGCTGCACAGATTCATGCGCCAGGGCCGCGTGCAGATAATTCACTTTGGTTTAGTGCGCTATCTGTAACAGCACCCGAGATATCACCAGATTTATATTGGATTTTTCCCTGACCCTGAGTGTCCCACCCCATGAGACGGTGGTTCTCTTGGCCCCAGCTGGTCCGAGGTCGATCCCACTGCACAGTTTCATGCGCTAGGGCCTCCTGCAGACAATGCACTTTGATTTATTGCGTTATCTCTAATAGCACCCGAGATATAACCAGATATATATTGGATTTTTCCTTGACCCTGACAGTCCGGCCCAATGTTTCGATGGTTTTCTCGGTCCCTCGTGGTCCGAGGTCGATCCCGCTGCACAGATTCATACGCCGGGGCCTCCTATAGATAATTCACTTTGGTTTGTTGCGCTATCTCTAATAGCACCCGAGATATCACCAGATATATATTGAATTTTTCCCCGACCCTGAGTGTCCGGCCCCATGTGTCGGTGGTTTTCTCGGCCCCTAGTCGTCCGAGGTCGATCCCGCTGCACAGATTCATGCGCCAGGGCCTCCTACAGACAATGCACTTTGATTTATTGCGCTATCTGTAATAGCACCCGAGATATCACCAGATATATATTGGATTTTTCCCTGACCCTGACAGTTCGGCCCCATAAGACGGTGATTTTCTCGGCCCCTGGTGGTCCGAGGTCGATCTCGCTGCACAGATTCATGCGCCAGGGCCTCCTGCAGACAATGCACTTTGGTTTAATATGCTATCTCTAATCGCACCCGAGATATCACCAGATATATATTGGATTTTTCCCTGACCCTGACAGTCCGGCCCCACGAGACGGTGATTTTCTCGACCCCTGGAGGTCCGAGGTCGATCCCGCTGCACAGATTCATGCGCCAGGGCCTCCTACAGACAATGCACTTTGATTTATTGCGTTATCTCTAATAGCACCCGAGATATAACCAGATATATATTGGATTTTTCCTTGACCCTGACAGTCCGGCCCAATGTTTCGATGGTTTTCTCGGTCCCTCGTGGTCCGAGGTCGATCCCGCTGCACAGATTCATACGCCGGGGCCTCCTATAGATAATTCACTTTGGTTTGTTGCGCTATCTCTAATAGCACCCGAGATATCACCAGATATATATTGAATTTTTCCCCGACCCTGAGTGTCCGGCCCCATGTGTCGGTGGTTTTCTCGGCCCCTAGTCGTCCGAGGTCGATCCCGCTGCACAGATTCATGCGCCAGGGCATCCTACAGACAATGCACTTTGATTTATTGCGCTATCTGTAATAGCACCCGAGATATCACCAGATATATATTGGATTTTTCCCTGACCCTGACAGTTCGGCCCCATGAGACGGTGATTTTCTCGGCCCCTGGTGGTCCGAGGTCGATCTCGCTGCACAGATTCATGCGCCAGGGCCTCCTGCAGACAACGCACTTTGGTTTAATATGCTATCTCTAATCGCACCCGAGATATCACCAGATATATATTGGATTTTTCCCTGACCCTGAGTGTCCGGCCCCATGAGACGGTAGTTTTCTCGGGCACTAGTGGTCCGAGGTCGTTCCCGCTGCACAGATTCATGCGCTAGGGCCTCCTGCAGACAATGCACTTTGATTTATTGCGCTATCTGTAATAGCACCCGAGATATAAGCAGATATATATTGGATTTTTCCCTGACCCTGAGTGTCCGACTCCATGAGACGGTGGTTTTCTCGGCCCCTGGTGGTCCGAGGTCGTTCCCGCTGCACAGATTCATGCGCCAGGGCCGCCTGCAGATAATTCACTTTGGTTTAGTGCGCTATGTGTAAGGGCACCCGAGATATCACCAGATTTATATTGGATTTTTCCCTGACCCTGAGTGTCCCACCCTATGAGACGGTGGTTCTCTCGGCCCCTGGTGGTCCGAGGTCGTTCCCGCTGCACAGATTCATGCGCCAGGGCCGCCTGCAGATAATTCACTTTGGTTTAGTGCGCTATCTGTAACAGCACCCCAGATATCCACAGATATATATTGAATTTTCCCCTGACCCTGAGTGTCCGGCCCCATGAGACGGTGGTTTTCTCGGCCACTGGTGGTCCGAGATGGTTTCCGCTGCACAGATTCATGCGACCGGGCCTCCTGCAGATAATTCACTTTGGTTTATTGCGCTATCTCTAATAGCACCCGAGATATCACCAGATATATATTGGATTTTTCCCTGACTCTGAGTGTCCGGCCCCATGAGACGGTAGTTTTCTCGGCCCCTGGTGGTCCGAGGTCGATCCCGCTGCACAGATTCATGCGCCAGGGCCTCCTACAGAAAATGCAGTTTGATTTATTGCGCTATCTGTAATAGCACCCGAGATATCAATAGATATATATTGGATTTTCCCCTGACCCTGAGTGTCCGGCCCCACGAGACGGTGGTTTTCTCGGCCCCTGGTGGTCCGAGATCGTTCCCGCTGCACATATTCATGCGCCAGGGCCGCCTGCAGATAATTCACTTTGGTTTAGTGCGCTATCTGTAACAGCACCCGAGATATCCACGGATATATATTGAATTTTCCCCTGACCCTGAGTGTCCGGCCCCATGAGACGGTGGTTTTCTCGGCCACTGGTGGTCCGAGGTCGTTCCCGCTGCACCGATTCATGCGCCAAGGCCTCGTGCAGACAATGCACCTTGGTTTATTATGCTATATCTAATAGCACCCGAGATATCACCAGATATATATTGGATTTTCCCCTGACCCTGAATGTCCGGCCCCATGAGACGGTAGTTTTCTCGGCCCCTGGTGGTCCGAGGTCGATCCCGCTGCACAGATTCATGCGCCAGGGCCGCCTGCAGATAATTCACTTTGGTTTTGTGCGCTATCTGTAAGGGCACCCGAGATATCACCAGATATATATTGAATTTTTGCCCGACCCTGAGTGTCCGGCCCCATGTATCGGTGGTTTTCTCGGCCCCTGGTATTCCGAGGTCGATCCCGCTGCACAGATTCATGCGACAGGGCCTCCTACAGATAATGCCCTTTGATTTATTGCGCTATCTGTAATAGCACCCGAGATATCACCAGATATATATTGGATTTTTCCCTCACCCTGAGTGTCCGACCCCATGAGACGGTGGTTTTCTCGGCCCCTGGTGGTCCGAGGTCGTTCTTGCTGCACAGATTTATGCGCCAGGGCCGCCTGCAGATAATTCACTTTGGTTTAGTGCGCTATCTGTAACAGCACCCGAGATATCACCAGATATATATTGGATTTTCCCCTGACCCTGAATGTCCGGCCCCATGAGACGGTAGTTTTCTCGGCCCCTGGTGGTCCGAGGTCGATCCCGCTGCACAGATTCATGCGCCAGGGCCGCCTGCAGATAGTTCACTTTGGTTTAGTGCGCTATCTGTAACAGCATCCGAGATATCCCCAGATATATATTGAATTTTTCCCCGACCCTGAGTGTCCGGCCCCATGTGTCGGTGGTTTTCTCGGCCCCTGGTGGTCCGAGGTCGATCCCGCTGCACACATTCATGCGCCAGGGCCTCCTACAGAAAATGCAGTTTGATTTATTGCGCTATCTGTAATAGCACCCGAGATATCAATAGATATATATTGGATTTTCCCCTGACCCTGAGTGTCCTGCCCCATGAGACGGCAGTTTTCTCGGCCCCTGGTGATCCGAGGTCGATCCCGCTGCACAGATTCATGCGCCAGGGCCTCCTACAGAAAATGCAGTTTGATTTATTGCGCTATCTGTAATAGCACCCGAGATATCACCAGATGTATATTGGATTTTTCCCTGACCCTGAGTGTCCGGCCCCATGAGACGGTGGTTTTCTCGGCCCCTGGTGGTCCGAGGTCGATCCCGCTGCACAGATTCATGCGCCAGGGCCTCCTACAGAAAATGCAGTTTGATTTATTGCGCTATCTGTAATAGCACCCAAGATATCAATAGATATATATTGGATTTTTCCCTGACCCTGAGTGTCCGGCCCCATGAGACGGTAGTTTTCTCGGCCGCTAGTGGTCCGAGGTCGTTCCCGCTGCACAGATTCATGTTCCAGGGCCTCCTGCAGATAATTCACTTTGGTTTATTGCGCTATCTCTAATAGCACCCGAGATATCACCAGATATATATTGGATTTTTCCCTGACCCTGAGTGTCCGACTCCATGAGACGGTGGTTTTCTCGGCCCCTGGTGGTCCGAGGTCGATCCCGCTGCACAGATTCATGCGCCAGGGCCTCCTACAGACAATGCACTTTGATTTATTGCGCTATCTGTAATAGCACCCGAGATATCACTAGATATATATGGGATTTCCCCTGACCCTGACAGTCCGGCCCCATGAGACGGTAGTTTTCTCGGCCCCTGGTGGTCCGAGGTCGATCCCGCTGCACAGATTCATGCGCCAGGGCCTCCTACAGAAAATGCAGTTTGATTTATTGCGCTATCTGTAATAGCACCCGAGATATCTATAGATATATATTGGATTTTCCCCTGACCCTGAGTGTCCGGCCCCATGAGACGGTGGTTTTCTCGGCCCCTGGTGGTCCGAGATCGTTCCCGCTGCACAGATTCCTGCGACAGGGCCTCCTGCAGATAATTCACTTTGGTTTATAGCGCTATCTCTAATACCACCCGAGATATCACCAGATATATATTGGATTTTTCACTGACCCTTATTGTCCGTCCGCATGTGTCGGTGGTTTTCTCGGCCCCTGGTGGTACGAGGTCGATCCCGCTGCACAGATTCATACGCCGGGACCTCCTATAGATAATTCACTTCGGATTATTGCGCTATCTCTAATAGCACCCGAGATATCACCAGATATATATTGAATTTTTCCCCGACCCTGAGTGTCCGGCCCCATGTGTCGGTGGTTTTCTCGGCCCCTAGTCGTCCGAGGTCGATCCCGCTGCACAGATTCATGCGCCAGGGCCTCCTACAGACAATGCACTTTGATTTATTGCGCTATCTGTAATAGCACCCGAGATATCACCAGATATATATTGGATTTTTCCCTGACCCTGTCAGTTCGGCCCCATGAGACGGTGATTTTCTCGGCCCCTGGTGGTCCGAGGTCGATCTCGCTGCACAGATTCATGCGCCAGGGCCTCCTGCAGACAATGCACTTTGGTTTAATATGCTATCTCTAATCGCACCCGAGATATCACCAGATATATATTGGATTTTTCCCTGACCCTGAGTGTCCGGCCCCATGAGACGGTGGTTTTCTAGGCCCCTGGTGGTCGGGGGTCGATCCCGCTGCACAGCTTCATGCGCCAGGCCCTCCTACAGAAAATGCAGTTTGATTTATTGCGCTATCTGTAATAGCACCCGAGATATCACCAGATATATATTGGATTTATCCCTGACCCTGACAGTCCGACCCAATGAGACGGTGGTTTTCTCGGCCCCTGGTGGTCGGAGGTCGTTCCCGCTGCACAGATTCATGCGCCAGGGCTTCCTGCAGACAATTCACTTTGGTTTATTGCGCTATCTGTAATAGCACGCGAGATATCACCAGATATATGCTGGATTTTTACATGACTCGGGGTGACGGATTCCGAATATCTGTAATTTTCTCGGCGCCTGGTGGTCCGAGGTCGTTCCTGCTGCACAGATTCATTCGCCAGTGCCTCCTCCAGACAATGCACTTTGACTTATTGCGCTATCTCTAATAGCACCCGAGCTATCACCTGATATATATTGCATTTTTCCCTGACCCTGACACTCCGGCCCCATGAGACGGTGATTTTCTCGGCGCCTGGTGGTCCGAGGTCGTTCCTGCTGCACAGATTCATGCGCCAGGGCCTCCTATGGACAATGCACTTTGATTTATTGCGCTATCTCTAATAGCACCCGAGATATCACCAGATATATATTGGATTTTTCCTTGACCCTGACAGTCCGGCCCCATGTGTCGACGGTTTTCTCGGTCCCTCGTGGTCCGAGGTCGATCCCGCTGCACAGATTCATGCGACAGGGCCTCCTGCAGATAATTCACTTTGGTTTATTGCGCTATCTCTAATAGCACCCGAGATATCACCAGATATATATTGGATATTTCCCTGACCCTGAGTGTCCGGCCCCATGAGACGGTAGTTTTCTCGGCCCCTGGTGGTCCGAGGTCGTTCCCGCTGCACAGATTCATGTTCCAGGGCCTCCTGCAGATAATTCACTTTGGTTTATTGCGCTATCTCTAATAGCACCCGAGATATCTCCAGATATATATTGGAATTTTCCCTGACCCTGACAGTTCGGCACCATGAGACGGTGACTTTCTCGGCCCCTGGTGGTCCGAGGTCGATCCCGCTGCACAGATTCATGCGCTACGGCCTCCTACAGACAATGCACTTTGATTTATTGCGCTATCTGGAATAGCACCCGAGATATCACCAGATATATATTGGATTATTCCCTGACCCTGACAGTTCGGCCCCATGAGACGGTGATTTTCTCGGCCCCTGGTGGTCCGAGGTCGATCTCGCTGCACAGATTCATGCGCCAGGGCCTCCTGCAGACAATGCACTTTGGTTTAATATGCTATATCTAATCGCACCCGAGATATCACCAGATATATATTGGATTTTCCCCTGACCCTGAATGTCCGGCCCCATGAGACGGTAGTTTTCTCGGCCGCTGGTGGTCCGAGGTCGATCCCGCTGCACAGATTCATGCGCCAGGGCCGCCTGCAGATAATTCACATTGGTTTAGTGCGCTATCTGTAAGGGCACCCGAGATATCACCAGATATATATTGAATTTTTCCCCGACCCTGAGTGTCCGGCCCCATGTATCGGTGGTTTTCTCGGCCCCTGGTATTCCGAGGTCGATCCCGCTGCACAGATTCATGCGCCAGGGCCTCCTACAGACAATGCACTTTGATTTAATGGGCTATCTGTAATAGCACCCGAGATATCACCAGATATATATTGGACTTTTCCCTGACCATGACAGTTCGGCCCCATGAGACGGTGATTTTCTCGGCCCCTGGTGGTCCGAGGTCGATCCCGCTGCACAGACTCATGCGCCACGGCCTCCTACAGACAATGCACTTTGATTTATTGCGCTATCTGGAATAGCACCCGAGATATCACCAGATATATATTGGATTTTTCCCTAACCCTGACAGTTCGGCCCCATGAGACGGTGATTTTCTCGGCCCCTGGTGGTCCGAGGTCGATCTCGCTGCACAGATTCATGCGCCAGGGCCTCCTGCAGACAATGCACTTTGGTTTAATATGCTGTATCTAATCGCACCCGAGATATCACCAGATATATATTGGATTTTTCCCTGACCCTGAGTGTCCGGCCCCATGAGACGGTAGTTTTCTCGGCCCCTAGTGGTCCGAGGTCGTTCCCGCTGCACAGATTCATGCGCTAGGGCCTCCTGCAGACAATGAACTTTGATTTATTGCGCTAACTGTAATAGCACCCGAGATATAAGCAGATATATATTGGATTTTTCCCTGACCCTGAGTGTCCGACTCCATGAGACGGTGGTTTTCTCGGCCCCTGGTGGTCCGAAGTCGTTCCCGCTGCACAGATTCATGCGCCAGGGCCGCCTGCAGATAATTCACTTTGGTTTAGTGCGCTATCTGTAAGGGCACCCGAGATATCACCAGATATATATTGGATTTTTCCCTGACCCTGAGTGTCCCACCCCATGAGACGGTGGTTCTCTCGGCCCCTGCTGGTCCGAGGTCGTTCCCGCTGCACAGATTCATGCGCCAGTGCCTCCTACAGACAATGCACTTTGATTTATTGCGTTATCTCTAATAGCACCCGAGATATAACCAGATATATATTGGATTTTTCCTTGACCCTGACAGTCCGGCCCAATGTTTCGATGGTTTTCTCGGTCCCTCGTGGTCCGAGGTCGATCCCGCTGCACAGATTCATGCGCCAGGGCCTCCTGCAGACAACGCACTTTGGTTTAATATGCTATCTCTAATCGCACCCGAGATATCACCAGATATATATTGGATTTTTCCCTGACCCTGAGTGTCCGGCCCCATGAGACGGTAGTTTTCTCGGCCACTAGTGGTCCGAGGTCGTTCCCGCTGCACAGATTCATGCGCTAGGGCCTCCTGCAGACAATGCACTTTGATTTATTGCGCTATCTGTAATAGCAGCCGAGATATCTCCAGATTTATATTGGATTTTTCCCTGACCCTGTGTGTCCGACCCCATGAGACGGTGGTTTTCTCGGCCCCTGGTGGTGCGAGGCCGTTCCCGCTGCACAGATTCATGCGCCAGGGCGTCCTGCAGACAATGCACTTTGATTTATTTCGCTATGTCTAATAGCAACCCAGATATCACCAGATATATATTGGATTTTTCCCTGACCCTGACAGTCCGGCCCCACGAGACGGTGATTTTCTCGACCCCTGGAGGTCCGAGGTCGATCCCGCTGCACAGATTCATGCGCCAGGGCCTCCTACAGACAATGCACTTTGATTTATTGCGTTATCTCTAATAGCACCCGAGATATAACCAGATATATATTGGATTTTTCCTTGACCCTGACAGTCCGGCCCAATGTTTCGATGGTTTTCTCGGTCCCTCGTGGTCCGAGGTCGATCCCGCTGCACAGATTCATGCGCCAGGGCCTCCTGCAGACAACGCACTTTGGTTTAATATGCTATCTCTAATCGCACCCGAGATATCACCAGATATATATTGGATTTTTCCCTGACCCTGAGTGTCCGGCCCCATGAGACGGTAGTTTTCTCGGCCACTAGTGGTCCGAGGTCGTTCCCGCTGCACAGATTCATGCGCTAGGGCCTCCTGCAGACAATGCACTTTGATTT